>NW_013666792.1:236632-268566 GCF_000517525.1 Limulus polyphemus
TAATTACAAACAATCGTAATACAGTAAACAGAAGGAAAGCTAAGACTCAAGTGGAAATATTTCTGTGATAATTTCAAATGTATCAAATTCTATAACCAATATAATTGCATGCAAAGAGCGCAACAAATCTACTACACATTAATTGCTAAAATGAACACGTAGTAATAAATATTTTACGTGAAAAGACAATTAGCAAGAAGTGACTCCGGAGCCGAGACTTTAAGGCAGGAGCCCTTAGCTTGTAATACCACCGGTCCGAGATGGTGCGGGGACGAAAAGATTAGTGCTTTACCAGCCACTTGACAATAGCACTCGTTTTCTCTTGACTTTTAGGATGAGGTCTCGAACCCAGGAGTGGTATTTACAATGACTGTTGAGGCGTTATTTAGCTAAAATAAAATATGATAAACTTGGTGCTTATATCAATCATATTCTGAGATTATAAAGCCGTTGAATCGATCAGTTTAATTACTAACAACGCATATAGTGCAGGCTACAACTTTTGAATAAATGTTCCGCTCTTCATTAACACTGACGTAAAAATTATTATTATTATTTATCTACTAGCGTGTAATTAATTTTTCCCTCACGAATGCATATGACTATATGTATCAAACTAAAAGGGGTCGTCGACTTGTCCTCATTCTTGACAGTGTTTAGGCATGCTATTAATTCCTGAACCTCTATACATTTATGCAGCATATTATCAGACACTTGGTCGACTCTGAAGACAGTGATGACTTCGAGTGGAAAGTTGAAGTGAATTAACCTTTAGGCCTATGTTAGTATATCTAAGTGGTTCCAACATCAACCGTTACTGGCTCTTTCCTCATATCACGTCAAGGCTTCTTCACGGTCTTCTCATAACTATGTGAAAGAAATAATTTTTAAACTTAACTGGCAGCTAGACTGCAACGTTCTTTAAGTTTATCCGCATGCTTCTCGTGCCGTAAATCTTTTTAACAAACAGCTAGGCTTAACGGGGTCGAAGCCTTACACCTGCAGAGCCGCGGACCGTCGCAGATTCGTAAAATTTACACATTATATATGGACGCCAGAATAAGGAATTCCAAGCCATATAATATACATAAAAGAAACACACGAGACAAGGGTGACCCCTGCTTAGTAGGTTCCTTAGCTACGTCGACTACAGATAAAGCCATAAATACTGTAAGCCGTCTACACCAAGGAACGTAAAACAACCCGCTTGAGGTGTGGTTTAGGCCTTCCACACTTTGGTGCTGCTGCTTCAGCAATTGAAGGACAGTATTCCAAGGGCGACTAGGAGTTTATTAGAGAAACGAAGTGAATGAAGCTTACAAACAAAATATGTACCAGTTTATTAAAATATGAAGAATGTATGAAACACAAAACGGGACTAGCTGAATTTGCATTAATGTGTTAAACGCTTTTTTTCGAGTCTCAGCTTCTCTATGGATGTCTTAAGGCTGGTTGTGCATATTCAAAACTAACACCACCCCTAATTAATAATTACTTTTACCAGGTATAATTTATAAGTACTCGCCGTTTTGCTTTGCTAATTTTTTGCTTCTAATATATTATTTGTCTGGTTGTGTATATAATTTCGATTGATATAAAGCCGAATATATTCTTTTGGATTACCTGATAAAATAATACAAGATCCAGTCCACGTAACAATAATAAATAATTTTTTTTTAACATTGGCTACAGCCGCGTTCACCTATAGGCCTAATTTCAAATAGAAACTCCATAACCACTGTAGGCCTAATTCACTAATAACATTTAACAGAAATTTACTTGATTGGTAACAAATGCTGAATAATTTACTGATTAACCTACAGAAGCACTAATTCAACATCCACTCAATTATCAGCTATTCGAAAATTCTTACTCGAACATTTGATTCTTGTATTCATATTGAATTTTCATTTCTACCAAGTACAGAAACTTTCTGGATCCTTCGATTACTTTCACGAAGTTTCTCGATCTTAACGTCACGTGTTCTCTAGCAAACATTTAAATTAAAACAATGGAATTACAGATTACGACAATATATATAAACTACTATGTGAATGATCTATAACCGTTCAGTTCCATACTACACAACGCATGTAAATTAGGTTATTAACAAATTTCTTGTATTTGTTATTTTTAATTTTACTTCTCTTAAATTAATTATTCTTGGGGGGAAAAAATGTTATTCTTAAAATTTAAAATTCTAAATCTTTTAGGTCAATGTATTAATAAATCTCCTAAGTTTCATGAAAGATACTCTATTCTTAAAGTCATAGACGCTAGGCTGAGAAAAGTATTGTTCATTTAAGGCATTATTGGATGTTTTTGAAATAATCCATTGCAGTTTTGAGCGTTCTGGAAGGTTGTTTTCCATTACATGGTGAGCGTCAAGTAGTGGAGAATGGGAGGTCGTTGAATAAGTTTTAATTGTTTAATCATTTCAGTAGGCTTGCAACTGTGGCTTTAAATTTGAGAACTATCATGGATGTGACAGCCTATTCTCGGCGAGAGGACCGAAGTTGACTGGACAAAAAGTTGAGAGGCTGCACTCTACATGCACTCTATGAAATGTTTTTTATTATTTTTTTTACAAGTGTATATAATCATGTTAACTATTTTTAATATTATTTGTTTATTAGTTAGTTGGTTTATTGAATTTCACACAAAGCTACTCAAGGCTTTTGTTTGCTTTAGCGCAAAGCAACATAATAGGTTATCTGCGTTCTGTCCACCACTGGGAATCGAACCTCGGATTTTAGCGTTGTAGCTACTCGAAGGATAGCTTCACTAGCCGTCACTAATTTTAAAGAGATAGATCGGAGAGAAGGCATCTAGTCAACACCACCTACAGACAATTCTTGGGATACTCTTGTTCAACAGATAGTGGGATTGACCGTCACATTATGACATCCCCACGACTGAAAAGGGAGGTATGTTCGGCGAATGGTTTCGATTCCGCGATTCACAGTTTACGAGTTGAGCGCCCTAACCATCAGGCTATGCCAGTTCTCTGTATATTTATATGCAAGATGACGAAAACATTAATTTCGCTGAAAACTGTATAGCGCTTCGTTTGTTAGAAAGAAATGATAGAGAATAAATCATTTATTTTGACATCAATGACTGGTTTCAATTATAATACAATTAGTATATTTATATGAAAGTTTATTGAAAATTTCTTTGTAAAAAGGGTAAATTTAGTTTTTATATTTACAGAAAAGTAAAGAAAAAATTGTTGGTGGCTTTTTTCGTATTCCGACAACCATGTCAAAGTTCTTAAAGTTTTGTGCAACGTACAGTGCAAAGAAGTGTTTTTGTAAAAAAAAAAAATAATAGTAGTAAATTCTTGAAAATAAAATATGAAAAATACTGTTGTTTACGAATATTTTCTATTTTAATACGTAGGTGTCTGCTAAACGTTTGTTTTGTTTAGAATTTCGCACAAAGCTACTTGAGGGTTACCTGTGCTTGATAAACGTAAATAAGGAACTAAATGGTTTGCTTTTACTGGTCTAAAGTATATTTTTTGTTGTTTGTTTTGTACTTAATCTCATAGCTACAAAATAGGCTACTTGCACTGTGTCCATTGCTGGTATCAAAACCCTATTTTTAGGGTTATATGCTTTCAAGCTTACCGCTAATCCCCAGCAGTATTTATTTATTTTACACACTCATTTCTAATTATAAAAATTAGATTTATTTTTGACAATTAGTGTCGGGCAAACTTTGGAATTTAGTGATTGGGTTTATTTGCAAGATAACGAACCAGAACTTTGGTATGGTTTAAAATCTGGATATCTAAGTGATACGTCGTTGACAGTGAGCTTCCTTAGAAAGTTTTGATGAATATCAAGTTATCATTATTATTAGTTCAAAACCCAACAACAGCATGTTCATACTGTATAGCAAAAGGTCGGTTTATCAATCCATTTTTCTTAATTTATCCGGCGCAGACCTAACCTTTACAACATCTCAGCAATTTCTGATAACACAGGCCTGCGATTGTTTTATTGTCTAGAAATATTTTACATGTTCTACAATAATACCTGTACGCTGAATCCGAAAATGATGTCCATTTTTCTCCATCGCGTACAGATTTTTCACAAAACGTCATAGGTACTTTTACATAAGCGAATCATCTTCATTGAAATCGGGTCACATTTTGTTATGCTTAAAATGTTGACAACCACTGGCTATATATTTCTCTAGACCAATCGCGACGTGAGAGTCTTAACGATCATTCTAGAACACAAACATAATAATAAAAAATGTGTGTGTTTGAAGTTATGCACAATGCTACACAATGGGCTATCTGTGCTCTGCCCACCAAGGGTATCGAAACCCGGTTTTTAGCGTTGTAAGTCCGCAGACATGCCGCTGTGCCACGGGGGGTAGGGGAGCAATAAAAGATGTTCATTGTAGTAAATGAAATAATAATTTGATCCAAGTAAGATTTTTTTCTTCCTGATTTGTAAAAAAATCTTACATGATAGGAAAAAAATTAATATTATTTTCGAAAACTACGTAGCTGAATTATGGAAATTTTTTTATTGAAACCAAAACAACTTTTATGGAGTTTAAATTCGCAGGCTTGTGTAATCTAACAAAATTAATATAGTTTTACAAGCGCCATCTATCCGTTGGTATATAAAATAATATGTGGTGTCCTTCTTGTCTCTCTCTCTCTCTGTTTATATATATAGAGTCGTCCCTAATTTTGACTAGGGGGTGCGGAGGCAGCTATTCAACACCACCCACCGTCAACTTTTGGGCTACTGTTTAACAACGAATAATGGAATTGACCGTCACATTATAAAGCATGTTTGATGGAACAGTCATTCGAACCCGCGACCTATAGATTACGAGTCGAGCGCTCTACTCACCAGGCCATACAAAAGACAAACAAATAAGTTACACAATGCACCAGTATTTTGTATTTGCTTTAAACAGGGTTCTACACCATGTTTTTAGGCTACTCGAACCGAGCAGCTGCGGCACAGTGGTCAGCGTGCTGGAGACTGTGGATTTGAGGTCCGTGGTTCGCACCAATTATCCCCGGGTTTATTTAAAAAATCGCGCTCTGCACTTCGAGTTATAAAAAAATGACGGTAAAATTCCACTATTCAGTTTGACAATAATAGCCCAAGAGCTGGTGGTGTATGAAATTGACTAATTACTTTCCTTTTAGTATATCACTTCAGAAATAGAAACGGCTAATGCAGATAGTTCTCGAGGAACTTTGCGACAAAAATTCAACAAAACATTTGCTCTATCTTAAGTTAATCATAATGATCATGAAATATCGTTCCAAATGCCTTTTTTTTCTCTCACACACACAATTCAGCAAAGTTGTTTAGTTAGTGCTTTACTTTTCCAGTTTTCATAAAAGACAATACAATCTTAATGACATTCATATTGGGGACTTTGTGCAAGCTAAGACATGATTACGAGTGTTCCACTGGCCTCTCTCTTTCTTTCCAGGTATCATTCTATTACACTCGCTGCATAATTGGGATCACTGCCTTACTTGAAGATGAAACCATGTCCTACAGTCTTTGTTCCTGAGGGAATGCACTGCAGATAATACTCTGCTTGTACCTTCCAACAGTCATGAGCCCACCAATTCTGAGTAAATCTCCAACACCATTGGCCGAGATGTAATTCACACTAGCATTGACCCCTCCCCCATCCTAAAGCATGCTTCACTGTAGTTGTAAAGTGATCGGAAACCATTCTACCCTCAGCTATCGAATAAATTATTGTTGTTGCTAAACAATTTGAATTTATGTAATGGGCACGTTCCTCCAGCTTTGATCAGCCCATTATTTGAAATCTGATGCTCATTTCTACTCTTCGGTTTATTCACTCATCCACAGAGGCCGCTAGTGAGCATCTTACTGTTCCGGAGATAACATTCACACCTGTACTTACAGCCGAGTAATTGGCTAAATTGTCGTATATCACATAAGAAGCATACCTAGAATTACTTTGAATTACTCTTTAAAAGTTTTGCTTTCTACCTCGACTAATTCTGTTCTCAAAAACAATAGTTTCACATACTTTTTCGGAGTTTCCATACTGCTTGCTCCTACTGAAACATTAAATTTTGCCTCAATTTGTGCAAGGAGTAACCCTAACTAACCAAAACTTTTTTACACCTTTATGGTCTGAGAGACATGCGTTCATCACCACATTACTGATAGGAATAGCAGCAACAACAACATAAACGTTATTTCATTCCGATCCCGGGAAGACCGGCGGGCTGGTAGAGGGTTAAGCCCTCTCGTGAGCCAAGGGACGAAAAAAAGAAAAATGGGTAAAATAAATAATAGATGGGTAAGCGTGCAAGTCAGCACAGGAGGCGGAAAATGGGGGAAATGCGATATTTGCAGATGGAGGAGACAATCCGGAGAAATATGGATGAACACTAACCAGTCTATATCATATAATGGAGATTGTGTGGGAACTGGCAACAGGTATATCGAGTATTATGAATCAGGATAGATAAATGGGGGAAGAGGGGGCATCGGCATATCGACGTGGTCGGGATTGTCAGCTGGGAGGGACATGACATAGAGGTTCAGCAGGTGATCAGCTGGTGCGAAAATGTTTCTCGGAGTGGTTACAGTGGTGGCGAGAACATCGGAGAAGATGAGATTGTGGTCACGAAAACATTTATTAGCATAGCGAGTGCGAAACTGTCGAAGGTGTAATAGAATGTGAGGAAAGTTGATACGGCGATAATGGTCCGAAGTGGGACTAGGGAGTTTGACACCAAAGGCGAGCCGGGGGGCATGGCGCTCCAAAACCTGGATACGAGAGTAGAAGGTCAGAGAAGCAGATATCCAGGCTGTATGTCCATAGGTTATGCAGGGTCTGATAAATGTCTTGTATGTGTATAGCAGAAGAGGAGGGTTCAGGCCCCAGAAGGTACCGATGAGAGAACGGAGGAAATGAAGACATCGAGTAACCTTAGCAGAAAGGACAGATAGGTATGGCTTCCAAGTAAGATGCCTAGGAATAGCATGACTGTCTGTACTTTTATTGGCGTTATGCTGGGTTGCCACTGTCTGATTGGTTGGATGACAGCCAATCAAAGTATAAGTTATCAGCATGTGACTGTACGCTGGCGCAATTCATTTTCATAAAACAAAGTAGTCATTGTATTCACACTTTCCATAATTATTTCCAATTCTGTGTTTGTGTGTGTTAGAAAATTATCAATTGAAACAACTTTCAGATTTAAGTGAAATTTAAAAATTAGACTTTTTTTCACTATCTTGGTCATTCTTTTGTAAGACATTTTATGGATATTGTGATTAGCAGTTACTTACCCCTGATAAGTATGTACTTACCACACATCTAAGCCTCAAACAGCACTTTTATCAAACATTACCACCACTACAATTACTATTTTCCCGCCTTATATCAGTAAGTCTCCTCATACAAACATTAAGCACTGCCAAACCTCATGACATACTCGGTCATGCACAATAACTGCATGTGAGCTAATATAAAACAGTTATTTAAAATGTTAATCTTTTAAGCTCACCCATGTGTAGTCTTCAGATGTGATTCCGTGATTCGATCATGGAGCATGACAAGTTAAATAATGGGTATAAGGATATAGCAAGGTGGTCCAGTCTTTTGCCTGTAGACGACCGGGTTTGTGAAGGAAGGAAACATTTAAAAAGACATAACAATTTAATTACTTAACTTATTAAAATTGGATTTTCCTGTTAAATTTATTCGTGAATCACAATAGTTAATGGATAAACTTGAAATTTTAAATACGATTAATTATTAACGTGCAGGACATAAAATCAGTCGTGGGGCTGGATGTAGCCCGTACGCTGCCAAATGGACAACCTAGCCTATAAATCTGGACTACGTTTAAAATAAATCTATTAATTTTCTCTAACTATTTTAATCGTTAGAAATCAATAACATCCATGTGAAAATATGTAGTTGTGGTCAAAATACATTTGCAGTTCATAACTTAGTTACTAAAATGAAGTTGATATTTATGATACTGTTTAACATCCACGAAAGAAAGGAAAAAATAGAGAAAATTTACATGAACGTTTCACTCTCTATTCAGATTTGTCGTTAACAAAACACTGAGAACTTAATTTTTATGACCTTGGCATCACTAAAGCCGAAAATCGAGCTGTAATTAAGCTGAAAAGTGTTATTTCTCGCACACTCACACTGGATCATACATTACCCTCCAGAAATAACCTTCTGACATCCTGTCTGCACGATAAACATAGAAGTCCCAGCCAGCCCAATGACCCGGACGCCTGGTGGCGAAAACGGTAACCCCCAGCAACAAAACTTCGTTTGGCTCTATAATAAACCCCTCATTAATCTGTCGCTTTTGCTTCTCTTTCTATCGTTCTCTTATCTATCGCTCTTATGTCTTTAGATACTCGGGCGGTTAGCTTATTGCGTCGAGGGAGTGTAAGGAATTTTGAACGTTATGAATACAAAATGAAACATAATTCTTCAAGTTTGACCTCAGATTTAACGTTTTATAAATAAAAGTACATATTCATTTCAGAAAGTAAAATATCATAAAAGACAACCCATTACGTGGCTTTCGTAATTGAAATGTACATGCCGTAATTTACGTCTGGAACATATGTTAAACTTGCGTAATTAAAAGTAATAATTTTTCATATGTTGGATGAGGCCCAAAACGAGTTTTGAAGGCATTGTTTCAACCAAGTGAAATAAGAAACAATCAAACTTCGTAATAAGAGAGTATCCTGGTGGGTCAGTGTAAGTTCACAGAATTACAACCCTAAAATACGGGGTTCATTCCCTGCGGTGGAACTACCTTAATTACCTCATTATGCAGCCTTTAGTGGGACAGCGGTAAGTCTTTGGGATTTATAACGC
This sequence comes from Limulus polyphemus, assembly GCF_000517525.1. Classification (NCBI taxonomy): domain Eukaryota; kingdom Metazoa; phylum Arthropoda; class Merostomata; order Xiphosura; family Limulidae; genus Limulus; species Limulus polyphemus. The sequence goes on from NW_013666792.1 coordinate 245,534, forward strand.
TAAAATTAGGGGTTCGATTCTCCTAGGTGGACACAGCAGATAATCCGATGTGGCTTTGCTATAAGAAAACACATACACACAATGTAGCCTTGCAACAACAAAAACATCAATACTTAACAAGAGAAACGAAATAAGTGGCGACTGACTATACTTAATATAACTCTAGGACACAGAGATGACAATAAGTTCTCATATAAAACATAATTAAGACACTCACGATCATAACTGGTAGCGTAACCATACTGAGAGAGGAGAATCTCATTTATTACATCTACATTTGTCTGTTCTAGGTATCCTCGAACTATTTCGAGCTTTGGAATGTTTGTTTGTTTCAGAATTTTTGCAAAAAACTACAAAACTGTCATCATTAATTTTTAACCGATAGACTAAACCAGCGGTTCTCAATCTCTGGTTCGTCAGCTCCCTGCAGGTGGTCTGAAGAAATGTTGCATGATTACAGAAAGGAAGCGGCAGTATAGTGTATAACTCCTGTTATGGTGTGAAAAGTAAAAAAATCAAGTTGTCCGCAAATAAAAAAGTTTTAGAATCATTGGACTAGAGGGAATACAGCTAGTCAATAACACCCACTGCCCACTCTTTCGTTACTACTACGTGACCGAATAATAAGTTTTGACCGTCACTGCTATGGCACACATACAGTCCCAAAGTGCGTAGAGTGTTTTTGTGGCAATGGGACGCGAACCATAAATCATTGGATTCAAAATCCGAGCACGCCAATTTCTCAGCCACAAAACTGTACTGAAAGTGCTTAAAGTAATTACAGTTATTATCTTCCATCTCATAACAGTAACTTTTATCTCTCGAATCAATCAGTTCCCACACACAGAAACTAGTGTGAGGATTTTTTATTTTATCGAAACATCATATATTTTTTTACAGAAGTTGTCGATAAATCTATTGGAAATTAAGTTTCGTTTTTCTGTTGTAATCCTTTTTTCTTCGTCTCCCACGAGTACGATTGAATGAGACACCCTTTCTCACATGTCAGGCTAGTGCTCCAGAATATGATTGAATAAGACACCATCTCTCACATGTCAGGCTAGTGCTCCAGAATATGATTGAATGAGATACCCTCTCTCACATGTCAGGCTGGTGCTCCAGAATATGAACTCAAAATACTACATTTTTACTCTGTCAAAAACAAAACTCGCCAGGTCTTATCTCATGGTCGCAGGATGACCACTAACCGGATGCCATTTTTGTTTTGTGATAATTCAATTTTTGCATCACCCGCGAGTGGGATCAGTCCTGCAAAAACTGGACATCAATTTGTCTATGGTATTCCAATTATTTTTCTTTAGTCCCTCAGCTCGACATCGAATCAGAGACCCATATCAACTGAACTAAAGAGTTGACCAGCAGAAGTTGGTAATAAGACACTTTATAACAATTTAAACTAACATGTGTGTATAAATCGCAAACATGAATTTATTTGTATTGATATGTGTAACTCAATTAATGCAATTTTCATAATTTTTGATCAGAATATCAGTTTCACTCCAGTTTTTTTTATCATATTCTTTGAACATAAAAATGTTTATATCAGTTTACTCGTCTAAGTAAACATAAATAAGTAAAATGTGGAATGAAGTAAGTTGGGGCGCGGGTTAACCCTGTGATAGAACTCTGAATTTTGAAAGTGGCAATCCAGGTTCGAATCTGTGTAATATTTCAAAACATTCCCCATACCTTAAGCTGTAGGTATATTATATCATGACAGTCGATCCCTTAGTATATATGGCAGGTGTTAAGATGCTCTGATCACTAGTTCAGAATTAGGGACGGAAGCATATAACCTTAGTGGCTTTGTAATACATACAAAATGTAAAGTAAGTTGAAATACCGCAAACGTTCAATAACACGTCATTCCGAGTTTATTTTAATATAGCTTTTCCTACTAGTTGGAATAATTCTGTTAATAGTTTTGTTTATTCATAAAAAAAATACTATATTTGCATACTAAGTGCTGAACTGGCCCAGAAAATCGCCCCAGGAGAGTTAGTACAAAGTAAGCTTGTAAGTAAAGGTGATTTGAAGGGCAAAGTTACCGTGAGCTAAAGTAAAGAAAAGAATCGAATCACTACCTGACTATTTAGGTACGACTTGACTATAAGCTATTGTGTCCCTTATATACAAAGCATAAATTAATAAATTTATTGAAAGTATATTATTAATGTTAATTTTTATTCTTTTTATGATTCCTTACATAATTACTTATGTTGATGAAAAATGGTATTTTAAGATACAAATTTTATTGAGGAAAAATAAATAAATTTTCTGAACGCTGCCTCTGGTAACGCATATGCAGCTTGCAGAATTTAATGGTCAGATATGAAATGCGAAAGCGTAAATGACTGAAAGTGATCTTAAACATAAACTATGCCACTGCATTAATCTTAAAATAGGTTAATTCTTGGCAGGAACTCTAGCGTACAAAGGTCAAATGACATGTGAAATTGAAACGCTAAGCTTTGCCCAAGTTTGGTTTATAATCGTACTAAAATTTGTCAATTTTTTTTGTTAAAGTGAAAAAAAATTAATAAGGCTTTTTCATGGCTCAAACAACTGAACATTCTCGTAGGTATTGTCGTTAAATAATAGTAGCTTCAAACAACTGAAAATTTCTGTAGGTATTTTTGTTCACACAACTGACAATTTCTATAGGTATTTTTGTTAAATAATAATATAAACTTCAAACAACTGAAAAGTTTTGTAGGTATTTTTCTTATATAATCATTATAAACCTCATACAACTGAAAATTTTCGTAAATATTGTTGTCAAATAATAATAACTTCAAACAACTAAAAATTCTTGTAGCTATTGTTGTTAGTTAATAATCATTACTGTAAGTGTTGAATGCTGTGCTGTATTTTTTTGTTCGGGAAAATAATGCATGAAACACAAAATTTCTGCACATTATCATAAGTTTTAGTGAAAGAAGATGATGAATAGGATCCTAGGGTTATGGTGTTATTAAAAAAAGCTTATAAAACAGATAACAAGTGAAAAATGTATTTATTGTTCTTAGATAAAACTATTTTGTTATTTGAGGTGGATAAATGTCTGAACGAACACTGCACAGTGATTGAAAAACTAAACAAGGTACTTACTGTTTATGTCTTCTCCTAAACAAGCTATTATTTTGAAATCGGAGAGAAGGGGGAGGAACAATGAAACATGTCCACCTAGACTACATGTAAAATTACAGTTCTTCAAGTGAAACTACAAGACCACCAACAAAGGAAATAACAGTCGCTGGGGGTGGTTAATATCATGTGTTGAAGCACTGACATTTTCAGATAATTATATGCTTGACCATATGAGATGATACGTCACGTGTTGCGCTTTTTTTTCAACTTTTATGTAAGTTTCTACGACCAGTTATATGTTTTGAAAAGCAGACGTATAAATTACATATATAACGTCCAAGTTAAACTCAGAAAATAGTATCTTTCTTTAAACTCTTTTGTGTGTGTTGTGTGTACTTTTTGGTGTTTTACGCTTTGGTTGGAAACTTTTCACAAGCTAACTGTTAATTTTCCATGCAGGTGAGATATTTTCCCATGGAAATCCATAGTTCATGGGAGTGTAGCTGTAATTGTTAAAACACACCTTCAAAAGATTTGGTCTTTCAAGCTTTTTCATTACATAGCCCTATGGGTATACACTTGTTCTTATTGATAATCATTATGTTGTAAGGTGCATTTAATAAAGCCTTTAACCTCGGCTAGAGGGCGTACTTTAGTGAAGCGGCTAAGTTAATATTCAATTTTAGTACACTTAATATAACCTGGAACCGACTTTAGTTCGTACATCTTAACCCTAGTCACGTATGATGCGTTCAAGGTTTGTACACGGATGTGTTTGTAACTACCTATAGAGCATGTCCTTTGAAGTACGTCATACTCATAGATAATAGAACACCTAACTAAACATTAAAAATATATCACTTCCAGTACCAGAAACAAGGATGTTGTGAGACGGAAAAGACACATGCTTCTAGTTCTACGAGTTTCTTCAGTAATCATGTGTGTGTATCACGCTTGAAAATCTAATCCTTCTACTGCATATTATTACACATTCTTAATATTTTGGTAATACGTTCACGTTTGTCTTTAGCTCTAGCTTTAGTTAGAATGTTGCTTGATTTCTTAAGTCCAGGGGTTGCCTATACTAGAAATGGAAGGGCTCATCAAATTTGTTGAAGGACACCAAGTTGGCGCCGCTAGTTTGGTAAATCGTAAAGTGATTATGGTACCTTCTACATAAGCTCATTGTAATTTGTTTGTTTTGCATTTGAAATTTATGGCTTTTTCTTTTCTTTTTAACCTGATACGTTCTTTACGCACATTTTACTTTTAACTACCGAGAAAGTAAGTAGACTTAGCCTATTTTACGAAAAATTATTCCATATCTAAAATAATACCAAAGTTGTACATTTCAAAAAGAAAATGCTTTCTTGACTTATTTACTTGGCAGCTACTTCTTTCCAAAACCTGACTCAATGAAGTTGTAAAACACTTCAAAATAAGCCATTGAGTTAATCATTTTGAAAGTGTCAACAATTTATACAACGCAATTGCTTTATTACTAGTAAAGTTTTTAATAGTAATAACATGTTTGTAGTTTTAAGTTGTATAATAGAATTAAAAAAAAACTAGGAAGCATATAGTTTAATTAGTTTTTATTTTTTAATATTTCGGGCTATCACTACTGTCAGTTTGAGCCTGGCTTTGAATTCGTGGTTTCGTGATTCGCTCCCCCGTTATCGCCGAAAAAAGAAATCGCGCTCTTCACTTTGCGGCTGTGGGTGCATTATAAGAGTGACGGTCAAATCTGAGTAGTCGATTAGAGTAGCCCACACATTGGCGGTGTGTGGTGTTGAATAACTGCTTTCATCTAGTCTGTCACTTCAAAATCAGCGACGGCTAGCGCAAATATCACTCGAGCAGCTTTGCAAAAAGTCAACATACAACACTGTCAGTTTTTATATAAGCAACACGAAACAGAGCATCGGATAAAAAGTCCTCCATGCCTAGGCTAGCCGATTAGAGCTGATATACAAGTAGATTGAAATTGAAGCTCTCGTTGATCATGGTATGACACAGGCTGTTATTATGTAATTAAAAATGTTTTATGTTACAAGTTATATCACCATCAGGGGGATCTAACTCCAAAGCTTGACAGCCTCAAACACTAAACGTGCATTCAGACTGTGAAAAATGTATTTAGTAGAGAAGTTTAGAAATATCTTTTGAAAGTTTACGATGTTTGGGAATTTTGTTTCATTAGTCGTAGACGAGTTTTGGAAGGTTTTCTTTATTTAGATTAATCATGAAGTAGACAAGTGAAAAAAAAACTGTGCTGTTGATTAAAGTATATCATCCAAAGAATAATTGTGGGGCATATCTTTAAATACTTTAAAAAACTCCACACGACTGTGCCTCAGACTTTAAGGAACATGGTTGAAATTGATTGCTTGAAAATCCTAGAAGGCAGCTTTAGAGTTTAAAAGTTGTTTTCAACCAGTAAACCGACCAGACTTTCAATTCGAGTTCCTACCAAGACAAATTACGAACCTCTCTGGGTCTGTAAATTGTAAATCATTTTCAAAAGATCTGTGTCTTTTTTATCAACTTATGTTATTCACGAATTCAATGTCTTCTTCTTCTTGTTGTAATAGGTCTGTAATTAATTAAATATGAAGAAGCAGAAACGAGACAAAGTTTTTGCTGAAGACGAAAGATTACTATTCCGATGTGGACAAACTATTTCGTAAGTTTATTTCTGGAAATTTCTCTCGGGGACTAAAGTAAAACTTCCACAATGATGTTATTCAAAAAAGTTTCAATAATTTGAACTCACCTTAAGAAAAGGCGGAAATATATGCTTGTAAACAAAATCAAAGAAGAAATGTCCCGTGGAAAGTAATCAAATAGGACACACATTTGTTACAGTAAAATACAACACAAAAGTAACGACTTAATATAATCTTCAGGAAGTCTATTTCTTTTTGTTTTTAAATGCTACTAAGTAGAATCACTACAATTTATTTGATCTAAAGATTTATAGCACCTAATTTAACGAAACTTGATAAGTAGTAAAATATTGATATGTCCTAAATAACCGACTTGAGTACATACCTTTCCCCACATATTGCATCGTAAGGAGTAATTTTTATGCTCTTGCTTGTCACAACACATGGTGTATTGATCAACTGCTTCTTCAGAATTTTTGCGAAAAGCCACACAAAATTGTCTGCGCATAGTCGTCCCTAATTTTGAAATGACAGACCAGAGGAAAGACAGCTAGTCAATAACACCCAACTCTTGGGCTACTCTTATAATGTACCCATGGTCCCAAAGTACAGAGCGAGTAACTGGACGCTAACCATGAACCCTTGGATTCCCAGTCTGGGTATGTATCTACTATGCCACGACCGGCTCTCACTCAATAAAAAGAAGACACTAAAAACATTGGGTGCAATCACTAATTATCTACGTAAAATATATAGAAAACCTTGACAGTAATTAGTGACATTAACTGCAATATAAAAAGTATTTTTGTTTGCGTAATTTTTCGTGTGTTATTGTTGTAAGCTATAATTTCAATGCTTCAATGTAGTTGTTTGCTAGAGGAAGCTGCTAACATGATAATGAGGATAGGTTTTAAAAAGTTTATAAAAGTAGTCCTAGAATACCTAGAATGTTCATGAGCGTTAATGAATGAAAAATGTTGCGAAATATCTTGAAGCGACGATAGATTTTCAATACGAAAATCAGTAAAGCATTGAGTCAGCTCTCAGTTCGTTCATTGATTGAGAAGTTAGTTAAGTATTCATATGAGCATTAGTTATCGCGTATACGCAGTTACTAAATCAATTAGTCGTGAAATTCTATAAATAAATTTATTCTTACTTTAGTCGTAATACGAATTATTATTAACGAGTACATTTTTGTTGAAAGTTAAAATGTTATTTGCGAATTTAAGCCTACAACTGTTTACAAATGATAGTATCCTGTAGAAAACGTTAAGGAAGAAATAAACTAATTAGTTATCTTTATGTGGTCTGGAATTCGCTTTATTTTCGAGAATTTTTTATTGTTCTTAGATAAAATTATTCTGTCCTTGGAAGTTGATAAACATCGCAAAGTGATTGAAAACTAAACAGGGTAGTTACTGCTTATGTCTTCTCCTAAACAAATTATTATTTTGAAATTGGAGAGAAGAGAGGGAACAATGAAACATGTTTATCTAGTTTCAAAAGTGCGATTATTCTACTGAAAATGAAATAGAACATTGAATAAACTTCAACTTTCGAAAGGATCTTACGAAGCAATATCGGAGATTTATTGGAATTAATAAAACAGTCAAAAGAAAATCAAGAAGAAAGAGACAGAAAATTAAAAGAACAAGACAGGGTTTTAACAGTAGTTAAAAGAAAGAGATTAAAATTTTAAAGAAGAATTAAGAAGAAAAATAGATCTGATCGAAAACAAGACTGTTGAAGCAATTAGAGAAGTACAGAGGGGTTACAACAATAATATTGCAAAATTACAGAAATACATGAACAAAGTACGTAAAAGCTGTAATGACAAACTTGAAGAAGTAAACAAAGAGCTCATTGAGGAAGGGCCCCCAGTGGCACAGCGGTATGTCTGCGGACTTACAACGCTAGAATCCGGGTTTCGATACCCGTGGTGGGCAGAGCATAGATAGTCCATTGTGTAGCTTTGTGCTTAATTACAAACAAACAAACAATCATTGAGGAAGAAAAGAACAGTGACAGAATAAAAAAAAAGGAAAACGAAATAGTGAATACAAAGATTAAACCAACCACACCTCTTTCTGCAACTGCCCAAGGACTTAAAACACCATCTACTACAAAATATGGAATAGGATAATTTATTTGGTCTACATCCATTATCATAACTGCTGTGCCATCTGTTACTACAGGACCTTCTGGAATACTCCAGCTATATCACTACCGAATCCATTTCCAGTATTTAGCTGGCCCATTCAACATCATCACTGACAGGGAGGTTATCAGGCTCAGTTCAAAATAATTTCCAAAGTAAACAGATGGAATACTGAACAACAAGCTATTCATCTTACTGCCCACTTAAAAGGACCAGCTTTAAAGACATTAAGTAACATTCTAGCTGAGAGCCATCACAACTATCAAACATTGATAGCTACCTGTCTTATCCAACAGGCTCGAAAGTCAGATCTAAGCAGAAATTGCAGAAAATATGGGATGGCTTACCCAATTATCCTACCTGGATGCTTCTCATGAAATGATGGATTTGTTGGTACGTGACCAACTTATAGATGACATAACAAATGAGGATATTAGAATTAGTCTGAAGCAAAGTAGGTGTACCTCTTTAAAGGAAGCTCCTCAGTTGGTGACGAAACTAGAATCCATTAAAGTTTCAGATAAACTACTAAAGGCACCATCTAGAAGTTGCGAGAATATTAGATCCTCTAGTATTGAAACATCAACTACTCCTATCGAAAGTCTAGAAGAAATGAAAGAAATAATCAAATAACTAGTTAAATACTGGAGGGAATAAACCACAAGAAAATGGGAGTTATTAAGAGTAACTTGAAAGGACATGTTGCAAAGAACTATAGATTAAGGCCAGTATGGAATAACAACTCTTTCCAGAGGATACTAGAAAGAAGGAAATGTTATAATTGTGGGAAAAAAACCATTACACAGGAAATTGTAAGGAATCACTACTGTTATTTAACCTAGAATACAATACCCTATAGATGACTTGGAGCTCAACCAGATCAAAGGAACAACAAAGATTTAACCAGACAAAAAACAAAAACAAAAAAACAAGAACTAGCTTGGTTTATGGGACAAGGATCAGGTGGGAATACTTTATCTATCTCAAATGAGATAAGAAGTTCATTATTTGAGGAAAGTTGTCCATGAGTCCATAGGCTTATTAATGGAAATAAACACTTGCAGTATATTATCGACAATCATTGGTGCTACAGTCAATGTTCACTAGAATTTTTTCAATCCATGTGCAGAATAAATATTTTCATGTGCACAATTATCAAGGCAATGTGCGGACGTGCGCCACCAGGGTTTTTTTTTTTTTTTTTTTTGGGGGGGGGGTATTTTTAGACCATCGATCCTATTGGATCATTTGGCCGCCTTGCAATGTTACCAGTTGGTTATTGGGCTTTAGGCCTATCGACTGCCAGGGCCATTAAGGCCGTCAGTGTGTTTAGACTCCTCGCCATTACTGAGGATGTGCGCGGCACTTGATTTGTTAATGTGTGGCCGCGCAGCTTAGAGGGAACACTGGTTACAGTTACGATAGTTTAACCCAATTTAATGACGAAAGGGGAAAATTGCCTCCAGGAATGAAGAAAATGTAAACAGCAGGTGGACATACAGTTTCAGTAAATGGGAAGTTGAAAATTGCCCTTATGGTAGGATGGCCTCTCTATACATCATAATTTATGGGTCATTAACATCTAGGAAGTGTGCATACTGGGAACGGATTTCATGCAGAGACATGAGATGCGAAGCTAGAGTAGTTTCAAATTTTTCATAGTTAGTGACCAGAAAATCCTTCTGCACTACATGACAATTATTACACTAAAGGTTGAATTTCCAGAGATGATGGTCATAGTATCACCAAGAAGTAAAATACTGATAGCAGGAGTAACTAGCAATAAATCTACATATAGGGGTGTAGTGGAACCAAATGCTCCAGTATATCCCGAGGGCTTGATGGTTGAAATAATTTTCATGGATCTAAAGAATAAAGACGTCATACGTGACTTTACCTGGGTAATGTTTAAATCAGTTTATGATAGAATGAAAAGTCGCTATGATGTTAATGTTTATAAGACTAGATTTTATCAAGGTGACGCGGTATGGCTGGATAATGCTTATCACAAGAAAGGATGAACTCCGAAGTTAAATAGGCTCACACCCTGTACTGAAAAGAATCGATGATGTGGTTTAGAATATCCAGAAAAACAGAATGTCCTAGCCAAAAGTCATCCAGTTTGGTCACTTTTGGAATTATGTCAGGAAGGGATTGACCAACTGGATAACTCCAGAAAACAATTTGTTTGCATAAGATCCCAGAGTTCCTGTAGTCCATCTGTCTATGAAAAACTCCCCCAATGACAGGACAGTCAGTGACAAAAGGGATAGGAGAGCTACCCATCTGAATTTCATGAGTCTCAGAAAAGAAAACCATAAAAAAAAGACTTGGTGAGTAGACAAATTAGTGTACTGTTTTATTTGTATGTTAGGATTGTTCAAGGGATTTCACAATCAAGGAAGGGGGCAGTGGTTTTTAACTAAAACATTTTACATTAGTTATTACACAGTGCTATTGTAAACTAAATTTTCAGTGTTTCAATTTAGCTGTTTGCTAGAGGTAGTGCCAACATTGTGATGATACTGTATTTAGAAAACTTATAAAAGTAATCCTAGAATAGTTAGAATGTTTGTGAATGTTAATAATCGAGAAACCTTTACGAAATATCTAGAAACAAGAGTACATTATATATACGAGAAGAAGTAAAGCATTGAGTCATTTTTCAGTTGTGCAGCGAGTGAGAAGTTAGTGAAATATTCAGATCAGTGTTGGTTATCACTTATATTTAGTTACTCAATCGAACAGCCGTTGACTGGTACAAATAAGTTCATTTGTATTGTTACGACAGCGGGAGTCACGTGACGCTAGTAACACGTCATATTCTCGAGGGTTCGTGAAGCCTCGAGTGTTTACTAAATTTTCGGTATTCTTGTATATAAGACCGCCAAGAACTGACGACAACAATGTAATTGAACTGCAGACAGAGAGAGACTGACAATTGAGTCGAGCACATGAGTTGTTCGTTTTGAATTATAGCGTTTGTTATAGCGTGACTGTGGAAATTAAGTGAATTTCAAAGTTGTATTGAGAAAGAATAAACTAGTTTTATTTAAGACAGGACTTGTATAGCTAAAGTTTCTTCGAAAAATTTTTTTACGGAAAATTAACCAACGACCAGAGACGTAACAGTATGTTTGTCGTAGTACTGTTAGTAAGTAAATATCTCTTGAAAGTAGAAATGTTATTTGTGAACTTAGGCCTACAACTACGTCCAAGTGATAGTAGTCTGTAGCAAACGTTAAGGAAGAAATAAACTAATTTGTTATCGTTACTTGGACTGAGCTTTACATTACTTTCACCGAATAATTTAAAATAACCCGCATAGAAGTGATAGAACACGTTTCAACATTGTTGAATAAAGTTGTTTAAACATTTCTTCAACAACAAGTAAAAGCTTGGAATGGTCTATTCTTCCATTGGGTGTGTGTCTGTGAGCCAGACTAGTTTCGGAGAATTCCACTCCTCATCAGTGACCCTGGACACTACCACCAATGAAGTATCACACCAGACCAAGCCTTAATAGTAGTGAGTGTAAAATCACGTTTCAACATAATTATAGGGACCATGTAACCAACAAATTAATAGACTAGCAAGCAATTTGGAGCAAAAATAGTTTAGAAAATGTGTTTTCAAAACTGTTCTTTAGTTAAATATTATCTCTAATTTCAGTTAATCAGGTTTAAAAGTAACATACATACACTAGCTGACGTACAGTACCCGTTCAATGTACGAGGGAAACATAGTGGACCCTGGAGAGTGACAATCCTATGTCTCTTTATGAGTAATCCTTAGGTTCGTGCCAAATCTGGTTGACATAGATGAAAAACTGTAGGCGAGAAAAGCAGACAGACTCCCGGGGAGTGACTTAATGGGTCCGAACCAAGTGCTGAACACTCTATATCACTTCCTGGGAATGCCTTCAAAGTTTAATAGAGATTAATACAATTGAACAGGGAATACATAGGAACTCCAGGGTCGACATATGGGAATTAAATTAAAACACCGACGCTCCTATGTCACTCCCAGGGGTACCTGGGTTCGCCAGTCATAAGAGGACACACATACACACAGACTTTGCCAAATAATGATTTAATTATAAAAACAATACTGTTATTGGAAAATATTTTGTATTCTATCAAAATGGAGTGTTAGAAATAATGATAAGAATATTGTTTGGAATTTATAACTAAAGTTATTAGCAGTCATGATGTTTTTCTTTCATTTTTTTACCTTCTAATTATCTCTTGAACAATCATTAATAGCCAAACTTTGTGAAATTCATCAACGTTATAATAATTGTCAATTTGTATTGTACAGTTGTTGTTTTTCTTGTGTTTAAAAACATTTAAGGGCCAAAAAAATCCCAAAAAATATATCGTGTAATTGCTATTTCCAAATATAAATAAATAAAGTGATATGAATAAAACTACTTAAAACCTTAGTAATATGTTTTGTCTTTCTTCTTGGAGAAACTAAACGTACAGAATATTTTAGCGAGTTCGATAACACAAAAGTCAAGTTTGTTTATTATGCCATTCTAGAATTAAATATTGTTTCAAAGCTGATAGCCATTTTTGTTCTATAAATATACATAAAGATTATCTAACTTTAAAGTTGAAATTTTGCAAACATTTTATAAACTTTACAAGCATAAATTTCATTTATGTTAAATATATTCTACCAAGGTTGTAATTATGTTTGTGGATCTCTTAGTAATAAGATATTATATTCTTTGAACTTATAGAAGAATACTTAAACCATACCTATTAATAAAATACAACTACTGCTTATCATAGACTAAATCGCATTGCAAGTATGGTAATGGTATTGTGCATATTTTGCTTGCTTTGCTATATTTTAACTCTAAAATACTCAACAGATGGCGCTAAAAAGAGTTTGTCATTCTTCAGCACTAAAATTCTAAATATCATTTAAAATTTTGATGACTTTGTTTGTTTGTTTGTTATTGAACAATAAGCTAAACAATGGACTATCTGTGCTGTGACCACCATGGGTATCAAAACCCAATTTTTAGCGTTACAAACCCTTGGACTTACCGCTGAACCACTGGAGGATAATTTAATGAGTTATATGTATTTTCGCATACAATACCTTACTAGAAATATTTAGAGACATAAACCCAGAAAGAGGTTTTAATGATAATTTTCCTTAGACGGCATTATACCACTCTTGGCCTGAATACTCTACTGCTATTCTGCAAGGAATGTTCTCGGGTGGGATTTGACAGGTGCTTGGCATAGTTGGAGGAATCAGAGGCAGGGGAGTTTGTTTATAATTTCAACGTTGTCATTCACACGTCCGCATTTTATGTCATGTATATTTTAGGAGTTGCTCCATTTGGGGTCTATAAGTGCCACAGTCCTAGATGTCATACCCACTGATTCCCATAGAATTCCCATGTACAGGCCTCGTATGCATTTTCTCCACCCCCTCCAGGTAGTTTTCCTTCCTTCTTTATGTCCGCTGTAATTTGTCTCTAGGTAATGAGGGCTGCAATGTGTTGTATAATCTTTGAAATTAATTAATGAAGGTACCAAGAAAGATGTTATATAAGTTGATATCTGAACATTGGACAAGTTACTCTAAGATGTTGATATCAGCAGCACTACAAAATCACGCACTCACAGGTTTGCTGATCAAAACGTTACTATGGCCTTTGGAATTTATTAATATGCACTTCATAGACAGATCCTATGCCCAATGCATAAAATGAAATTCAAGTTAAAAAATTCATAACATAATCAGTTATAATGGTTACAGTACAATCACGATCGAATTACATATCTTCCTGCCGTTCGATCATTATTTGGTGAAGGAGTTATCACTCTAAAGATTTACAGCAAATAACCAAATATTCCAGAGTATATAAACTTTAAATCAAGCAAAACGTTACCGAACATGCTACTGACCGTTCACATATGACCATATTAGACACAGTAAAAAGTCATCCAACATTGTTAAAAATGTAATTTCCAGCACTGTTTTCACAGTTGTCAGGTGAGCATTATTACACTCTGACGTCATTTTCAGTCAACGCCTGAATGCCTTTTATACGTTGTATGATATGTTGAATGGTATCATGCATAGAAAAAACTTACGACTGATTAGTTCAACTATTTTAGGTATCGATTTTCCACAATTAAAGCAGCTTGTAATTTTTCCATGCTTGAATTTGCTTAACGTGGAGTGTTTAAAAACCTTGCATACGTATGACACTACTATCTTACCTATCTATCGTACAGTTTGTTTGTTTGTTTAGAATTATGCACAAAGCTATGCCATTGGGGTACTGTCGTACAGATATGTATATTGAATTGTTAGGTAGATCATCAGGGCTAGATGGAGTATTTGGAAACTCCTAGCGGGACAGTATATTGATCACTACGTGGCTATTTTTGTACATATACATATTTTCTCTTCTGCTGAGCTCTTTGTCAAATAGCATAAAGAAAGGTGTGGAAAAATTTTACTGATACTATTTTTATTGAATTTATATAAATTTAATAGATATTTAGATGAATTCTTACGAGGAATTTATAATAATTTCCAATAATTTATTTTCAATAATTACTAGTATTTGTTTTAAACATGTAATTTAATAAACCTGAAGTAAAGGTGGCGTTAAAGTTATTATGTTAAGTGACGTGTAATGTAAGTTATAATGTCTGTATATGGTATTTTATCATTTTGTGAAAACGGGGTTAAATGCAGTTATAATCTATGAAACTGAAGTGTTAATTTTTTGTATCTATAAGCTTTATAATTTTTCGTAGTCAGAAAAGAACAACAGCTGTAAAATACTTGAATTAGGCATGAAAATAAAGTAAATACGAGCTGGTTTACTAGTGCTAAAATAATATTACCGATGAGTGATTGTACAACCTACACAGTACGAACGTAACTAGTTACTATTATTTAGTATATATATAATATTAGTATTACTATTAGTGATAACTAGTCTAGATTATGAATAATTTCTTTCACTGCATACCACGAGTATGATTTTTGGTAATTTACTGCATCTTTGAGTATTAATTAATTATGTGAACGAAGACATTTGTAAATTGTATTTGTAACTTCTTTTCAATTTGATTTTTAAGTCTTTCTTTCTGTGACTTACAAGTTTCCGGAGGGCAGACATCCAGCAGTTCACAGTTATAACATTTGCAGTAAGGCACTATCATTTTGTATTATTTTAAATTTTATTATGCATTTATTGATATTACTGCAAGGGTAAGTCAAAAACAATTGGGAAGTGAAAAATAATATCTGGCTCAAACAGTTTTAAGAATGTAGAAATATGTTAATGTATAACAAGAAAGTTGAAGATAATGAAAGAAAAGCTGGTACTACCAGTGGTAGTATAACATAATTGTATTTGGTACTGAGATTAACCATTAAGTTATCACACCAGATGAGCTGTTTGTAACTTGTTGTTGGATTGTCTTTAAAACTGTAAATATAAAATAAAAACCATTAATGCAATGTTTTTATATCCCCCCCCCCTCTTAATCTGGGTAGGATTGCTGTATTAATAGTATTGAAGTAGTAATTATTATTAGTATTAATACTATTCTGGTTTTTACCAGAGTCCTTCATAAAGAGATTAAACAGTAGTAAACACATCCAAGTGTTATTACAAGCTCCGTTAAAGAGAGTTTCTGTAAAATGCATTTTCATTTCAGAACATAATAAAGAGCAGTGTTACAAAAGGCTTATAATTACTCAAAACATTAGAATGAATTAGGTGTAGCCTTTCATGTCCATGTAGTTATCCAGTACAACTTTAAAATAATTCAAAACTAATAGCCCTTAAACATTCCAGGAGTTCATAAAGTTCTTTGAATTATAAATGTAGTTTAAAGTATTTGTTTTGAAATTTTAACACACAGAAAAGCTTCATTTTATGCATATCCTTTTGTTCCACTTCCAGTATATCATAAGACCTCATTGATACTGTCATGGATAATCCTGGATCAGTGCCAACCAAAAATTGTAAGCAATTGTTATATCTTTATAGAAAAAATATATATATATATATATATGTGTGTGTGTGTGTGTGTGTGTGTGTGTGTGTGTGTAAGAAAGTTAATTACATGAGAGAATTTATCACAGGCACTAATATCAGTGCCTGCAATACTAAAATATTTATTACTGATTTAATGAAAAACTTAAATCCAAACGTAATTGTATTTCTCAGGTTATTTAACTCGGTTAGCATATTGCATGTTTTTAAATGAATTACAGGATTTTTTTTATTATGGAAAACCAAATAAAAAATGGAATTGGATCTTTGAAGAATGCCGATGGAATAGTTTTTAGAAGATTATGGAATGATTGAATTGCCAAATTTTTCTTTTTTATTCAGTTTTCATCAAAGAAGATGTAAACAATATTCCAGATTCTGAGAAGTTATTAGTGGGAAATATAACAGATTTACATTGTAATAATAATAGTCATGAAACTGCTACATAAAAACTGAGAAGTTTAAAAAAAGATAAGGCTCTCATGCAAAATATTGTTTCTCAAGGGTATTAAAACAGGTTAAGGATTGTATAAGTAAGCCCTTTACTAAAAGTGTTTGTTAGTTTTTGAAGTGCCAGAAGACTTGAAGCTGGCTAATATTACACCTAATTTTAATTTATATAGAGGTGACAAGTGTTGTCCAAGTAAATACTGAATATTGACAAATTAGTCTTTTGTAGTGGTAAAAGTTCTGGAGTGAATGATTAAAGAAGATTTGCAAGACCACCTAATAAACTTTATAATTTTCTTTAACAACCAGCATTGTTTCACATACAGGAAAATTTTCTTACATATCTTTTGACCGTCTTCAGACATCAATGCTTATGTTGATTATGGATTCTTGTTCAATAACCAATACTTATACTTAAAAAACTATGTCAGCTGATTCCAGCAACTCTAAACTCACTGTGATCTAAGATTGGTACCTATTTCAGTTTTGCAAGACTAAAGAAGGACAAAGATTCCCTGGTGTGATGGAATGCAAACAAGAACATTCTTTTGTCAGTGGTAAAAATTGCCCATAAATAACTGAACCCACCATCAAGCTCGGTACTAAGTGAGCATCTCTTTAGTTCAGGGTGAGACATCACTGGAGCAAACAGGAGCAGGCTCACACCAATACGTACTGAGCAGTTCTTGTTCCTCCATGATAACCTCAAACAACTTCACTTCAGCTATCAAAAGTAAATTCTTTCAACTTCGGCATAAGAATAGTTAGTTGTATTTTATTGAAAAAATAAGTTCTGGATTGCACTTTCAAGAAAATTTTTCTTTTTTGTCTCTTTGCACTAAAATATATTTTATGAAAAGTTTAAAAATCATTTGTTTCAGCAAAAAATAAAATTTGTTGAATTAGTAAAGCTTTCTTTCCCCATACGCCACTGAACTCGCAAATCATGAGGATATGATGAAGAGAAATCAGTTCAATATTAGCTAATATTTTTTAAATATCAACTGATTCTGATATTTCGGCAAAATATCTGATACAGCTAATACAAATATATTGGTGCATCCATAATGATCCTAAGGTAGCTACTCTCATTGCCATAAACAGCTTACCTACAGAAGAGAAAGGCTCTAACAATTAATCATCCTGGATATTTCTGCATCTTGCTTGCTGACCTCAATTGTTAGAATATACACAAGTGTGTGCATGCATATGTATGTATGTGTACATATATATATTTATATATGTGTGTGTATATAATTTTTTTTTAGTTACTGGTTATGCTTTCAACATTAGGTCACCCACAAAATCTCAAGCGAGGTGAAGAGTAAATAATCTTCTGAACAACCCTGGTTATATTTGACCTCAAACCTTTGTTTGGTGTCAAATAATTTGAAACCAAAATAACTGCCATGGTTTTTGTTTATTTGTTTGTTTGATCCTAAGGCTTTTAACAAAGTTCCACATAAAAATAGAAAAGGAAATTATTTCCAAGTTGTTCAGAGGAGAAGAAGCTAGGTTTTGTAATAAATGGAGTTCAGTCAAGCTGAGGTTCTAGCAGAGTACCTCAGGGCACTTTCTGATATACATTAACAATATTGATAAGGGAGTAGTCAACAGATTTGTCAAGTTTGCTGATGATATTAAAGTGTTGGGTGCAATTGGCTATGGGGATGCTGCTATTGTTTTCCAAAGGGAATTGGATCATTTAGCAAATTGGGCAAATAAATAGAAGGTAGCATTTAAATATGCTAAGTGCAAGGTAATTTATGTGGGTTACATGAATTTAAACTGTATTTACCACCTTGGTGTAAAAACAAGTCAGTAGTGTTATGGAAAGAAAGAAAGAATCTCTGTGTTTTGGTTGATCAGTTCCTTAAGCCTACCAGACAGTGTATTGCCAATAGGAAAGCAAATATGATTTGGGTTTTAGCTTCAAGAATATTGTATATAAATCAAAGGAGTTTATTGTTTGTTTGGTTAGGCTTCATTTAGAGAATTGTTTATGTTTTTAAAAAGATCAGGTTTTTCATATTTTTTAGATTAGCATTTTCAATGAATTGAATGGAATATTGTAAATTATTCAAAATAGAATTGACATTTAAAAGTTTTTGAATTATTGTTGAAAGATGGCATATTCTGTAGCTTCATAGAAACATAGAGAATACTGTAGATATTTTTATGGTGTCACGAGAAAATAAAAATAAGTAACTGAGAGGAATTGTTAATTTTTGGTAGACAGAACAAGTCATGTATCAATTCTTGTTATAAGAATATCCAAAAAAAAAGCAAGTTGCTCATTTCCTTTTCAACTTTATGGTGTTATTAAGAAGATTAAGTTTTTTGAAAAAGTTTTGAAAATTAGTTCTGTGGTTTGGCCAGACAAACAAAATATCACCTATGTAATGCAAATCGAGATATTTAAAAATGGCCAATCTCAATACCAATGAGATGAAAGGAAGATCTGCAACCCTAAGCCTACATATTTGAGGATGAGGTATCATTTAGTGTATAATTTAGATTGGTTACTGTAAAAGCCATAAACATCATGGGGCAAGATTTGCACTCTCTGAGTGCCTTTCTAGGTTGGTCTTAAAATGAATGCTTTACACATGCTAAACCTTATTTTGTTTTACCAGTTAACTCTTGAAAACAGCTTAGAAAGTCTGTGTTGTTGCATGTATTATAGATAGCATAATTACACTTGTGCTGTATTGTGTAGTTTTTCTTCATCTACCCATTCTTTCATTCCATGCAGTAGATCAAAATAGTATAATATCCATCAAATATGATTAGGAATAGATGAACATTTTAATGTAGGAAAACATTGTACTAAAATGTGATAGTGTTTAATGATAATACACAATGCTAACTATAGTGCACATGAACATATGAATGAAAATATATGGGATTAACAGTATAGTCATATCTATGTTAAAGCATCGATGGATGTACAAATTATTCTTGTGTGTTTACAAGTATTCCTCTAAGTATTATTATTAGGCCGAGAAATATAAATATCAACCAATTAGTAACAACTTGGATGGATTGTTTATGCAGATTTATTTATTTACTTATTTTTTGAAATACTTCTTCAAAGATAATCATTGGTTTCTAGTTCATAAATGCACAACACAACTTCACAGAAAAATATTTCAGTCCTTCAAGGTCATTCAGACTTTAAAAACATCCAGCCCATTTTATTTAAATGAAACAATTTCTTTGTGTAGGTTTGAGTAACAGAGTAATTTGAACATACTGCTGAAGAGAAAATAAAGGACAAATTATTTACTATACATGCTGCCTCCTAGTGGTTCAGTGGTAAAACTGAAAGCTGAAACCACTAAAAAATGGGTTTTGATACTCATGGTGGGCACAGCACAGATAGCCTATTGTGTAGCTTTGGGCTTAACAATAAACAAACTGAATGTGCTGCAATAAAGAGTAGAGTTTCTGCAAGTGTAAACATTTATCCAAAGACTTGTTTCCAAGATACTGTAAATTATTTTTGAGAAATATGTATTTCCATGTGTAATTTTTTTCCAAGGTATATATACCTTTACTGTATCTGTTATTGTCAAGCTTATTTTGTGTTCTGTATAAAATTTTAAAACACCATAATGCACTTTTTAAATTAATACTTCTTAATCTTGTATGCTCAAACAAAAACATTTCATTTATTTCCTCATCTTGTTTTGAGTTCTATATCTATTCTAGTTTAGCTTCAGACCTCTCAAGATTATTTTGTTTTTTCATTACTTCTAAAAGATCTTTAGTTTTGAATTTCTTGTGGTGTTCACAAATGTAATCATATCATCTGTATCTCCAGATAAATTCCATTTCATGTGTAACCTGCTAGAACATAGCTGGTTAAACTTATAGAAACCTATTGTACTGAAAAAAACAAAAAACAACTGTATTCTTTTAATTAAATCTTGAATTCCTGTGTGAAGCTCATTATGTGGCTTTTGTTTTGTACAAATGAAATAGCTAATGATATTTTGTGGATTATTAATCAATTTTATAATTTTGTACAATTTTCTTTTACTGAAATAAAATTAAAAGTTAAATGTGTAACTATCTATGTAGTTCGTCTTCAAGGTGGACGGCGGTCAAGACAACAAAAACAACCTCTTCCACCACAGTATGGCTATGGCCAGGGTCCTCAGTTTTTTGATGACACCACAAACATATACCCCAACCTACAGTTCCAGGGTCAACCCCCAGGGCCAGGTAAGGAAAATAATAGTTTCATGTAATGAGGTAACTTAACCCCTAGGTCAACCATCATGGACAGTTTGTATAATCTAGTTTGTTACTATCAGGTTATGTAATAAAACCGTTAGTTATTTTAGTTCTAATATTATAAGTATCAAGCATATAAAAGAAAAAAATTGAGACCGAAGTTTGTTTGCTTTTCAAGTACTTGTGGCCGCCTTGCTTTTTCAAATAGTGCTTAAATGAGAGGAAAGATATTATTTAGATTGAACTCTTGATTCTTCTGAAAGCTACAGGATGGAACAATCAAACCTTTGGACAACCAAGTTTTCCTGGCCAACAGATCTTAGGTGATCCAATGGCTGCCATGGCAATGCAGTATGGTCAGACTCTTGCTGGCCAAGGCAAGGTCATTGTAAATGAGAAGGTAAGGATAAAAATATATAAATAAAATAAGTAACTAGGATAGGTGTTGGAATTTTCTGTAGTATAGAAGTGCCTTACAAAGGTGAATGTATTATAGATACTAAAAATTCAGTAATGTTGACATATTTAAAAATAACTTTCACCGTTGTAGTTAATGATGTGTATGTGTTTTTCATATTATAAATATTTATTGTTGCTAATTAGATCATATATCGTTTTTCTTCACTAATGAAATGTGTTATGATAAGAGATATGTGTAGTAAAACAGTTGATTATTTTCTTGTTTTAGTTAGAAAAGTTTGTGTCTGTGTCAAAACTTAAGTACTATTTTGCTGTGGATACAGCTTATGTGGCCAAGAAGTTAGGATTAATTTTCTTCCCATTCACTCATTCAGTAAGTTGTTTTTTTTTGTTGTTTTTTCAGGACAAGTGATTATTTGTCTTATTATATACATATATATATATCTTAAACTAAAGCACAAGCATCAACTTAGATGTTTAAATATAAGATGTATAAGCCATAAAAAGCTCAAAAATGTATTAGAATAATTGGCATATGTATAGACCTGAACAGAAAATCAGTCAATTTGTTGTTTATTATTATTATTTTGAAAAAATATGGAAGTTTGTTTTTTTATAGACAAATAATTTAGAAGCAATACTTTTGGTTTTTTTTTATCACCGAATAATTAGTCACTGTATTTCAAGAAAATTGTCACTTATAATAGTAATATTTCTTTTTTTAAACAATTGACAATTCTAGAACGTTGTAGCATAGGTTAGGCATTCTGTTCCTTTAATAACTCATCTGTAAATTGAAACACAAATTTCTTCCAAAACATCAACTTCTTAATGTTTTTGGAATACCCTTCTGTCCAGTCAATACCGTAACTCAAGTCTTTTATTATTGTCAACTAATTTAATGTCCTACAAAGAAAAAAATTCTAATGTAAATTTAAATTTTTCTGTTAATGTTTCTGAAAGGTTTTATTTTGAAAAATAATATAGATTCAAGAAATAGAACATTACAAGTAGTTTTATAATTTAATGAATATTCTAATATCAAACAGTTGTATGTCCTAACACTGATGAATGTGCAGAGTGGAATGTCAGTCAAAATAAAATGTTGTTTTATAATCATCTGGAGAATAAAGGTAATTTTCTAATAAGTTTTTCTGAAATTCTTGTATTTCTATGAAGGTTTTGAAATTTGTTAAATTGTTTATTTCCATTCAAACATAGTTAACTTGTCTAATAAATCCCACATATTTACAAAAGTTTTTATTTCACTGTTTATTTATAGGACTGGTCTGTACATTATAATCAGGAGGAACCTGTTGCTCCACGATATGATATCAATGCTCCAGATCTGTACATACCCTGTATGTATCAATTTCTTTCTTATTTTTTTATTTTTAGTTGCTTTGAAAGACATTTGACTGGTATTATAGCTTGTCCACATTTTACAAAGCTTAATGTGAAAGGTTAACAGGTAGTAATATTGTTAAAAATGTTTAAAAAAAAACATTTGTAAAAGCATGACTTTAAGAAAATCATTACTTTTGAATATTTTTCAGGTGTGGGTGTGTATTAACCCTTTCAAGATGGGTCACAGGTGAAAGGCCATGTCATCTTTTTTGTTGACTTGCATTTAAAATTTTATTGAACTACTATTTCATGAACTTACGTCAGTAAGTTTGATATCAAACTGTAGATTATAATTCAAATTTTAGAACTATACACTACTCAATTTGTTAATTTAAAAGTAAATATTAAAAAACACAGATAGAAACCAATAGGGGACATTCTGAGCTTCCAATTGGTTATTCATGTATGTATAGAAGTAAGTGTATTTAAGAGAGCATTTCCAAACATGGAAAGAGGTGAGTGGAGTGCTACTGTGTTTGATTTATTACATGAGCAATATCTGAGCAAATAGAAAAGACAAGTC
>NW_013666792.1:269139-274372 GCF_000517525.1 Limulus polyphemus
TTTTAAATTAACAAACTGAGTAATGTATAGTTCTAAAATTTAAATTATAATCTACAGTTTGATACCAAACTTATTGACATAAGTTCATGAAATTGTAGTTCAATAAAATTTTAAATGTGAGTCAACAAACACAATGACATGGCCTTTCACCTGTGACCCATCTCAAAAGGGTTAATGGGTATGTACCAAACTCTCACAACAGTTAAACAAAAAAAGTAAAATTCAGGGGTCTCAATATTTATTGGATCATTAGAAATAGTAGGATGCAATATAAGAAGTTTAAAAGATACATTTTTTAATTCCTTAAGTGTATATATACATATGTATATATACATATGTGTGTGTGTGTATTGTAAGAGTGACAGTCAAACACATTATTCACTCAGTTCAAAGCCCTTATGATGACGGAGTGCTGCTGATTTACTTCTCTTTTTTAAAGAGGTCTTCAACTTAGTCTTGAAGCTAATGTGCATATAAGGTCTCATTAAAGCTGAAAATACTATTGGAGCTAATCATCCACAGTTATTATTCTTGTCCTGGCAATATTTGATGTAATTGTAAGCTGTACAGTGATTTGGTTTTCTTAAACATTAATATATTTATTCAAGATAGAGAGAGAGAACATTATAAAGGTGTTTGGTTGCCTAGGAAATGAAGATATTCAGATTTCAAATAGTGGGTCATAGGTTTTCTCATTGACCGGTTACTTTGAGCATATGTGGATTCCCAAGTAAAGCCAGAAATGTATGTTAAATACCAGTAATCTTTTGGTACAGGTAAAAAAGTCTGACAAATAGAATGAAATACTGAAAAATTGGAGAACTATTGATATAAATACTGTTTTTTCACTATATTTTAACTTTGCTTTTTACACCGTAGAAATTGCACATAAGACAAGATTTAAACTGATAAAGTTGATACACATAAATATCATGCTTTTCTCACTCATAATTTTATTCTTTAAACAGTTGGGAAAAATGCTAAGATTATATTTTCATTAACATTGGTACAACTTTAATACTTAGAAAAATGTTATATTTTGGTCTCTACCAAAAACGTAAGTAGGACCTTATACCAATGTACATACACAGATTTACCCTGTATGCTTAACTAATGTTTTCTCATTTTTGAATGAAAATTATTGACTTGTAAAATAAATTCATTTTTATGATTTCCTTACAGCTATGGCCTTTGTAACATACATCCTTACTGCTGGTTACTTGTTGGGAACACAAAATAAGTAAGTTTTGATATTTTCATGAATCCAGTATGTTTTTTATAACATCAAAATTGATGAAACATGAATGCTTCTAGGGTAACTGGCATGATTAAATGTCACACAATATCTACTGGTTCAATAAAACATTGCATATACTACAGCTTCAATTATACATCGTCTGTATAGCTGATAATGTCTTTTTTTCAATAGCAGAGCTCGTCAGACCTGCTAAGTAACAGTGCACAAAGCTTGGTGGGCAACAGCCAACAATATGTTGTATACTTAGATTTTATTATATAGTCCTCTGGTGTTGGCCAACTAAAGTCTTTTAAAAACATTATTTGGTTTTTTTGTAACTTTTAGTATCACCAACCAACAAATTAAAACAAATTTCATTAGTAAAATGTTTATTTAGCAAGAAGATTAATTATTTTTGAAGATATGAGATTAGTTATGAAAATTATGAAGTCTCTTGAAGCAGCAAGAAACCATTTTTAATAATTTTATTTGTTTTATTAAACCTTTTTTATTTTAATTGATGTAAGTTATATTTTAAAATTTGATTCAAATACATGATTTTTCATGAGATTTGTAAAAAGCATACAAGAACTAAATATATTACCTTTAATGTAACAGAATTAACCATTTATTTATATTTAAGATGCACAAGTTTTGTGAAATGACTTCAAAACTTGTAACTATTCTGAATATTTTAGTAATTTCTGTAAAGATTAAATTGTTTTTCCTATTATGTTTAAGCCTAACATAAGTCAGATCATAGTAAATTAACAATAAATAATTATCTTTAGCTTGAGCACCAGTTTTGCATACAAAAACATTTTCAGGATTTAAATAATTTTAAAATAAGTTTTCTATCTAATCCAATAGCATGTCATCTACATGCAGAAAAACTAGAGGGAACTGTGTGCACCTTTTTTTTTAATTGATTTTTCTAGAAAGTAGAAAAAAGAAAAAGGTTGTCTGACCAACTGAAAGAATAGTTTATGAATTGAATACATTTTTCTTTTTCACAAAGCTTTGAAACTGCCTTAATCTAACAAAAAAATAAGATAGTGTCAGGATTTTGCTTGATAGTGTCCTGTTATTTAAAAAATATGTAAATATTTGAAAAAAGCAGTTTTTTTTCTATTTATGCTACTTTTTTTAAACATATTTACTTTAAAATCAAAAGCCAAGGTTTTTTATAATATTGCTTTACAAGGTACATTATTTCCCAGGTTGTTGTTATTATTTCCTTTCCTTAACCAAATGTTATTTTGTAGTTTAATTAATGACTTATTCAACATGTAAATTTTCCATCTCTTGCTTTAAAATGGTAGCTATTTTTTAAATTTGAAATTTTGGAAAAGAATTGTCTATTGTTTTACTTGACATTATTATTATTTTTTTGTCCATAAAATATATGTTATTTTTTTGTTAAAGAGTTGAATATGTAAGAAAAATCTCTGTTCATTCAATTTCCCAGATTTAGTCCAGAACAATTAGGAATCCATGCGAGCTCAGCATTAGCCTGGCTGACCATTGAACTCGCAATCATTTTACTTGCTCTGTATGTTCTAAACATTGGAAATTCACTGAAGGTGTTGGACTTGACAGCTTTTTGCAGTTATAAGTATGTCTGGTAAGAAGATTTGTTTTAGTCTTTCATGGCAGCTTAGGTCTGATTATTAAGTTCTGAGAAACACTTCTAATGTTGAAGTATATAAGGTTTTATAATTGTGCATCTCCCCCTAAAATCAAATGCAGTTTCCTCAATAGAAAATGTTTTACACATGGTTTATTACTGTATGATAAAACTTTGCAACTACAATACTTGTCCCCTTCTGTAAAGTAAAGATTGTTTATTTTACACATGGTTTATTACTGTATGATAAAACTTTACAACTACAATACTTGTCCCCTTCGGTAAAGTAAAGATTGTTTATTTTACACATGGTTTATTACTGTATGATAAAACTTTGCAACTACAATACTTGTCCCCTTCGGTAAAGTAACGATTGTTTATTTTACACATGGTTTATTACTGTATGATAAAACTTTACAACTACAATACTTGTCCCCTTCGGTAAAGTAAAGATTGTTTATTTTACACATGGTTTATTACTGTATGATAAAACTCTACAACTACAATACTTGTCCCCTTCGGTAAAGTAAAGATTGTTTATCTGATGTTTTTAATAGGTCTTAATCAATATGCTTCTTTAGAAATTTTCTATTATATTTTAAAGTTTCATCCAATGCAGTTGTTAATTTTACTAAGACTTGAGGTTTATTTTCTTTAGAAAGTAGAATAACTCTTGACATTAAACAGTTTCCTCATGTTTCAGCATCGTGAGTGGGGTTAATATGAAAACTTGTATTAATCCCTATTATAGTTCTTAGACTGTTAGGTTGTAAGTTCTGCTGTCTAAAAACCAAATCTTTGATATTTGTTCAGATCATATTTCACATTATATCCACAAATTTTAATACATAATTTAACAATAATACTTTAGTTTCCTGTTAATATCAGCATTCATGTTAAGTGTAATATACTGGTATTTTAACAATAAAAGTCCTACAGGACATAAAAAAATGCATTGTCAGTCCTTTGGGCCTGAACATTTTTACACACCTGTAATTATAGATCTAGATTTTTGACAATTAAAAAGTGATGAGAAAAGAGCATTGATGTAAAAGCCATTTTGTTTTCATGAAAACTGCACACCAACATGATGTGTGAACATACCTTAGTTATAATTGTGTTTGTGAGAGGAAAGGATATGGCACATGTGCTGTTATTAGATGTTATATTGTATACAAAAGAAATGTAATCTAAACAAGCATTACTATTTTCGTTCATTAAACAAAAAATAATTTTATTCTCAATAATCTTGGTCTGTCATGTGGTTTTAAAATATGTGTTTTTTTTCATTTTTTATGCATGTTTATAACATTGAAATTTTAAGTTTAACTAATAGTAATTCCAGTTGTTACTTCCTTCAAGTCATACAATGTGTTAAATAATGTACTCTGAAATAATTGTAATTACTATTATTTGAAAAGTGTGTGAACATTATCTAGGACTTAACATATTATTACACATTGTGGTTTTTTCTATTTATATATCTATTCTATAAGCTCTAACTAGTTTTATCTTAATTTGGTATTAATACAAAACATATTTAAAATGTGATCAGTTAGAAATTATATCAAGTAAACAAAAAATTTTCTTTCTTATATGTGGAAACTAGACTATTATGACAAAGTTAATGCCATCAGCCTTTGGGCTTGAGTTGTTTTCCATACAATTTACAATAAGATTAACATAATATTTTTGAATTTTATAAGATATCTTACATAGGTTTATCTAAAGTATATCATGTTTGCAACTTAATGAATTCAACTAAATAAAAAGTTGCCAAATGCATTTGCCAATTTGGTTAGTGACAGATAGAATCCTGAGTATTTTACTTTGTCATTATTCTTTAAGAGGGGGGAGACAACAAGTTTAGGGCTGTCTGGCCCAATGTCAGTTAAGAAGAAAAACTACCATGAACACTGCATAGATGTTTGTTTTTGCCCTGAAGAGAAGGTTCTAAGGCAACATTAATCAGTATCTTATTTACCATAAATGATAAGTTTGAGGTAATTATTGAAGATAAATGTTATGTCATTCCAACCAAATTTTATATAAAAGTTACATATTTTGGTCATAGAAAATGGATTTAGAAATTACTTTTAAAATGTATCACTCTGTAACTTTTTTTTTTTCATTTTCAGCATGATTGCTGCTGTCCTTGCAAGTTTGATTTTCAGTTCTCTGGGCTATTTTGCTGTTTTGTGTTATTGTAGTTTGTCACTGGATTTCTTTTTGGTAAGTCACACATATAGTTTAACTCCAAACTACCGTATTTTTCGGAATATAAGACGCACCCTTATTTTGAAGACAAAGTTTTGGGGAAAAAAAAAAGCTACAGTCGCATTTGAAAGATTTTTGTTGAACAAAAATTC
>NW_013666792.1:274868-285871 GCF_000517525.1 Limulus polyphemus
CATTCAATTGAACTAAACTATGCATGCCTATTTAAATATATTTACACATGGATTGTCTATATCGTATATATATACATATGTATTATTGATTCCTTCGGTGTATAGGACACAAGCAGATTTTGACATCTAATTTTGGGGTAAAAAAGTGTGTCTTATACACCGAAAAATACGGTAATAGAACAATATTTGGTGGGTTATGCATTTCCTAAATTGGTTTTAGTGTTCAGGAAAACTGTAAAGTGTTTGAGAGAGCATATTACACCAAAAAGCTTTCACTAATGTATGATAATTAAAAAAACTATATTATTACAAATACAAAAATTAGTTCTTAAAATAAACCACTTGCATTGATATAGACCATAATACTCGAATAAAAAATATAAAATTTCTATTATACGATGAAATTAATTTCCTATACGGTCTTATCTCTTTCACGCAAAGCTATCTTGATCTGCTTTCTGCACTCTAAGAATTGCTAAAAAACTTTCACGCTCGGTGCACCAGTCTATATACCCGATCAATTTCATGCCATTTTTTTAACATGTACATCTTATGTGACTACTCTCTACCAATAGTATTGTGCCACCTATATTAGCACAGCTAGCTCCCTCTGCCATTCCCACTCAATCCTCACTTTCTCAATTGGCACAACTTCATTTAGACATATGTTTTTTTTCACATGTGGCTACCATTTATAATTGTGCTTATTTACCATTTAAATTTTCTTTCAACAGTTTTCTTTTACTGTGTTTGCATTCAGTTGTTTCAAAGACATTTCCTTTTTTGCAATTGTTTCTTGTTTCCAAATTATACAAGAACTTCATATGAATTTGTGATTTGACGTATTGATTATGGTAGTGACCATTGCAGTCAACAACGCTACTGGTATGACTTCCCAGGAACCGGGTTCGATTTTACTTGCAGAGGAGGTACAGGCCTTAATTTGCAAGGAGCTTGATTCATATGTTCAGCCAGTGATTTCTTCTCCTTTTCAACCTGACAATGTTGCTGAGGAAGAATACAATCAAGGAGAAGACAGTTTGTACTCTCTTTTCCCAAGACTTTCTTATTTTGGTCTGTCACATTCTACACCTCTTCAGGAGATTTCACCTTCTACACCCTTTTTACAGCTGATTACTCAGGTTGAAGCTCGATGCACATTCAGTTTTTTCTGTATGCTCGAGACTAGGGTGATTTTGATAGTTTTAATTTTCCCGCTCTTGTTGCCATGCCTCCACATCATTCACTTTGATGGAGTTTTGTTCTTCTCCTCCTTTCTTCCTTTTGCTTCCAGATCTTCCAGTGGATCAGTGATAAGTTTTTCAACTTGTACACAGCTCAGATGCCCTTTGTGTGGTTTTGTCCATTACATGTGGGAGAATTAAGTATTTTGAGTCATCAGTGCTCAGACTTTGGTAAGTTAGATATTTATGTGTTCTTTGTTATCTAAGTTAATTTAGATTTAATATAAGCTAGATATTGATTATTTCTTTGTTTTCTAGGTAATTATATTTGCTTTACATGTGCATTATTATTACATACTTTGTACACTAGGTAAATTTTGATGTTTTGTCAGTTTGATATTAATGAGTACTTTGTTTACTAAGTATATGTAGATAGATTGTACTTTACATATCATTCCTACTAGAAACATGTAAATCGTTGTTCTATTTGAATAATTTTTATTCGTCATTGTTAAATATGTGCCTTATAATCTTAATTTTTGTCAGTGTATGACTAATTTTTTTCATTGCTACTTCGCTAACATATTTGTTTCTTTCCCATTTGTAGGGCTGAACTTTGTTTCGGCTACATTTCCTACATTTTTGATACTAGAATCAAATTTTTCTCCTCGTACTCTACAAGAGTTCATCCCCACAGTACCCACATCGTCCATTGTTATTTATAGCTAGAAACAGAAGTTAGGGCCCTACCGTTTGGACTAACTTCGGCTCCTTATATGTTTTGTCAGGTGGTAAGAACTTTTGACAGACATCTTCACTCAATAAGTCTATGCACTCATAATTATGTTGATGACTGGCTCCTGCTTGCTTCTTTCCATTCACAGTCTAGAGACCACACTCGTCTGGTCCTACAAGAAACAGCACAGGTGGAATTCCTGATATAGATGGAGAAGTCCATTCTTATCCCCCACTCAGTACTTTGTTCATTTGGGAATTATCTTCACTTTCAACCTCAGTTTGGCCCAGCCTTCTCCTCTTCATCTTTGGAATATGAAGCAAGCAGTCGACAAGGCCCTCACCCTACATTCTGTCATAGCTCAAGAGGTTCTATCTCTTTTGGGAATGTGGGCTTCCTTGGAAGCCTTCTTTCCCATGGGTTGACCTTGTATGCATTCCCTTCAGTGGACATTTCTTGATCAGTGGAACTTTACTCAGATCCCTGGGACCACCCTTTTACCCTTCCTTCCCCAATTAGGGCTGGCCTGGCTTGGTGGCTAGACAGGGACCAGACCACAGTGTGGGTTCCACTTCCTCCATCTTGTCTGGACTTACATCTGTTAATGAATGCATCTTTAGAGGGTTGGGGTTCTTACCTTGACACTTGGGAAATTTCCAGTCTCTAGTCGGTTGAGGAATCTTCTCTCCATATCAACATTTTTGTACTTATGGCAATTTGTCTTGCTTTGTCCCATTTCCTTCCTCTCCTGTGGAGAAGGATGGTTATGGTACACTCCAACAACTCCACAGTCTCTGTGCTTTCAGATCTTGGATCTCCTTTACTGGGCCTGCAATCACTACACGGTGGTCTTATCTTGCCATGTTCCTGGTGCCATGAATCTGGTTGTGGATCGTTTATCTCAACCCAACAAGATTCTTCCCATGGAGTGGCCCTCAATCCACAGATTTTTCAGTGGGTGTGTTCTCAGGTGGGAACACCTCATATCAATGCTTTCACCATCCACTAGAACACCAAACTTCCTTCCTTTTGGTCTCCCTTTTCACACCTGCTAACTTTGGGAGTGAACATATTCAGTCAAGATTGGAGGAGTCATCACATCTATGCTTACCCTCATATTCAACTCCTCCCCAGAGTTCTATCCCTAATCCAAATCACTCTGTGTCTAGTCTTCCTAATGGATACATATTGGCTGGTGCAACCATGGTTCCCACTGTTCTGACCTTTACTTATACAAACTCCCCCACTCTTACCTCTGTCTCAGTCTCTAGTCCGTCAGCCTCAGTTGGACATCATTCATCTAGATGTCGCCACCCTCCGTCTTCACACATGGCTTTTGTCAGGTCCACTGCCTCAGCCCAGAGACTGACTCCACGTGTTGCATCTTTCCTTTCCAGATCCATAAGACCTTCCATCTCCATTTACCAAAGGCGATGGTCTTCCTTCTGTTTTTGTCTCTTTGATGTGGTTTCCATACTGTCCACTCTTCCATACCTCATCTTTCCTAATTTTTCACCTGGTTGTTTGACAAAAGCTTGTCCACTTCAACTGGATCTAACTATCAGGTTGCTTTGTCAATCACCTTCCATTTCTACAAGTTTCATAAAGTTTTATATTCTTCTGTCATTTCACCCCTTCTCTGCTCCTTTTGGGTCATGCATCCTCCACGTTCCTATGATTTGCCTGATTGGGATCTCATTGTAATCTTTATGCCCTTTCCTGTCATGCCTTTAAACCTTTGTTGACATGTTCCATATACCATCTCTCCCTTAAGACCTAATTCCTTCTCCTCCTCACTTGCAGACATCATTAGTCAGATATTTATGCCATTAATGTCAACAGAATCCTCTACCATTCCACTTATGTCATCCTATATCCAGACCAGTTCTTCCTTCCTTCCTAAGACCTATGCTGCCCGTGAAGTCTGTTTGGCTTTCACACCCTTTTCCTTACCTTCCATCTTTCACCTGTACTCTCATTCTAATCCAGCTCGGCTTCCTTGTTTGGTTCACTCCTTATAGTGTTATGTGGCACATACTGTCCCCTTTCGGAGTTCACGTTCCTGACTTTTTCTTCCCTGAAATCCATCTGTTTCCCATGATTTATCTCTTGGGTCTTTCAACTCATTAAGCTAACGTATTCTGACTTATCCATGGAAGGTTGCCATTTCCATAATGTTTATTCTCATCAAATTCATCATATCACCATGTCTTTGGCTGCTTGCCTTTGCCAACTGGTAGAAGAGATTGTTCAGGCTGGAATGTGGACTATTCTGAGTACCTTTGTCACTCATTATCTGCATGATCTGACTGTATTTTCCTCAGGTGGATATTGTCTCCCTCCCAATGTGATTCTGCACATGTCTGTTTGCCTTTGACCTGGGTAAGTCTTATCACATCATTTCCTTTGTTTTCTTTTCAGAGACCCTCTCTTTTTTTGCTAATGGGATCTCACTCTGTGGTGTATGTTGCCTGATCAGGTACACTTTGCCTCAAACTCACACTATTTACTGGTTGCATTAAATGCTCACTGTAAAGATGGAATGTTCTGCAAGACCACTGGTGGCATGCCCAGTGGTATATACATATGTTTATCACAAGTTTCACTCCAGTGTGGACCATCACTCATGAACTTTCATGAGTAAAGCAGAAGGGAATTTTTGCCCATCCCTGCCAACCCCTTGATTGAATAAATCGGGGAGGATCTGCTTTTCAAAATATGGAATTGTGAACACCCATTGCACTTTCTCTAGTGTGACATTCTTCTGAACTCCCTATCGCACTTACTCCCCCACCCCATTTTTTCTTCCAGTGGAGCATGGGAGACCTTACTACTTCCCAGTTCACAGTTGCTGAGGGAGATAGCTGCACCAATATAGGTGATGTAATACTTTGGTGGAGAGTAGTCACATGATATGTACATGTTCAAAAATGGCATAAAATTGATGTGGTATATAGACTGGTGGTAAGTACCTTTGGAAATCCATTTCCAGTGTATTTAAAATATTAACTTTTATTGGTACAGATGGATATGTACTTCCCTATATTTTAATAAAACATAGAAAAGAAACTATGCAGTTCCAATAAAATTGTAGCCTGGAAATTCCTGGAAATGCTTCTCTGAATCTTTGAGAAACTTAAAACTATGGATTAATGTAAACAGTTTTTACAATTTGCTGGTATAATTCTATTTGGAAAACATAAGTTTTACTAAATTACAACTGAACACTATAATTTAGCCATTTTGTTTTGTGTATCATATTATTTTAAAAATTAATTGGTACCTAAAATAATGCTTAAACTTAGCAGTGACAATCCTGCCCTTCTTACTGACATCTGTGATAATAGCTAGACCCCAGCTGGCATTTTAACATAACACATCACATTAAAAAGACAACAAAGGACCTTTTGGTCCTTCTGGGCTGTTCTATCCACTAAATTAAAAAAAACAGACTCAAAGGAACTTTAAAGGAACACCAAATTTCTGTAAGAAAGCTAACTTCAAGGGGTAGTGTTAACATCGTTTACACTATAATTATGATTTGTTTTTAATTTCTACTGGTTAATAATACTTATAAAAGCAGATATGTTGTTTGAATCTATATCACCTCAGTGAAATTGGTTGACACCATTGTTTTGGTTTTTGAATTACCAGGTATTAAAAAAGAAACAGAAGAAAGAATAACAAGAAATTCAAACTTTTTGCAATGATATTTACAGACATTCCCAGAAATTGTGACTCAGTCATTACATAGATATTGTTATAAAAGTAAACACTTTATAGTATTGTAAACTTCTGATGACCTGTTGAGGAGATATTTAAAATACCATTTTGATGAACAATCCAAGCCATCCTTACGTAGGCAATGCTACCGCCTGCCTGATAATGTATCTAACTTTGGAAAGAAGAATTTATAATTTACTATATATAACCTTAATCTGGAATAAAGTATATGTTTTTGACCTTCAATATTTGTTTTTTGCTATAACTTTGACCTTTGCTTGGAATTGAATAATCATGTTTCTTGATTCTCTTGTCCATTCATTAGGTGCATCAAACATCAGTTTCTTTTTTATATAAATGTATACTTACATACATGTACATATGTAGAGGGAGATAAATGTACTTTGTGAATAGTTTATAAATACCATTTATCTTCTTTTACCGCACCTCTCACATTGCTTTCACAAAGGTCTTATGTTTTAATCATTGAAAAAAGAATTTCTCATTTGTTTTTTATTTTTCTGCTAGTCATCAATGATATCCAATAAGTACATGTATATTTGTAATTTATCTCTCACACTACATAAAAAAATTATATTTCATAGTTTGTTTTTTACATTCGTTTTTCTAAGCTTCAAATATTAATTTTTGGCTTAAGTAGAAATTTTGGATAATCAGTAAAATACGATTAGATTTGTAGAAGTTCATGTAGTTTGTAACTAATTGAGTCCAACTTTCTAACACCATCCTAAATTGATGTTCTTTCTTTTTACTAGCTAAGAACTCTCCGAGTATCACTTCTTTCACAGAGTACATCGGATCACTATGGAGGAGGGAGTCGTCGCAGTCTTTACCTTCTCCTTGTCTTGTGTGTAGTGCAACCCTTTATTATGTATTGGTTGACCCGTCACTTGGTTCTTGATGTTGGAGTGCAATCTAATGTAATGGAATAAGTTTTATACAAACACTTTTGAGAAATGTAATAATAATAAACTGTATAGCTTCCACACAACTCACAAATTTGATTATTGTTATATTCACTGTAAGAATTCTAATATACTTTTTTTTTGCAATAAATTTTTTAATTTGATACCAGCTCAAACCATCCAACTTCAAAACAACAGATATTAAATTCTGTGTTGTAAGAATCATGCTGCTTTGTATAAGTTCTTTCACATAATGATTTTTACAAGTCATCTATAACCAAAATCAACCTTGATTTTATGAAATCTGAAAATTAACAAGTAAATATTTAGCAATGTAAATAAAATTTAAGGTCATATCTACTTTCTTCTTTTTTTTAATGTTCTATATGTTAATTTGAATATTGAACATGCATGAAATCAGGACTTCCTCAAAAGAAAAAGTTCTTTTATTATATACCTTGCATTTGAACTTCTAGCCTCCTTCAGATGCAATGTGCATTTAGAGAATGCAGCTACTCTCTTGTAGGTTAAAATCCAAAATGCTTATGCCATTTAACACAAACACATGTCACTGATTTAGCTTCAAGTTGTTTCAAGTCATTATTCTGAATGGTTACGTGTTCTTTTTTGCATTATGGAGTGGTCTATAACTAGTTTGGAATGTTTTATTAATAATGAATGAAATACTTCCAGCTTTTATCATCTCCATATGCAAAAAATAAATTGTCTTTTTCATTGTATGCAAAGATATTTTGATAGATAAATGGAATTAGGTATAAGAAATTGCTGCAGACCACAAAAGTCACATTAGCATATACATTGTGTCATTATATACACTGTGGTTTATGTACTCTTGACAACACTTAATGTAAACGTATTACCTTAGTTTGTAGGAATTCACAAACTGCTCTTTACGGTACATTAAACGTAGAATCCCTTAACTTTTTACTTTTGCAACACCACAGGAAACAATTGTTTCTGATGTCAGTCACTGAGATAACTGGCAGAATTTCCAGAGATAATTACGAACAATAAAGCATCAAAGGAAAAAAATAGTTTTTTTTTCTTTTCTACCAACATCCAAATTGTATATGGTGTATTTTTTTAGGAGAAAAACACACTTCAAAATTAAGAATTTTTTTGGATCATGATTTATTTATTTTTGTACAAATACTTGTTGGTATAATCATTTATAGGGCCTAATATGCAGCCAAAATCTGTGGTGTTTTCTCCCTTCCCTCCTGAAAAATAGTTTATTACATTTCCATTGTTAGTTATTTCAGTCTGTGTGAACTGCCTACTTGTAACTGGAAACACAGATTTATGTATCATAATGATATGTTTTAAGTATTTTGAGAAAACTAATACCAAAAACAAAAAATACTGAACCAACAAACCAATAAAAAAAAAAGTTCAAATGCCTGATATGGAGAATATTTGGAAAATATGTAACTTTATTAAAGGCTTTAGCTTTTGATGGTGTGTCCCAAATTGATTATTTGTACCTTAAAGTTTCATAATGTAATGGATATTTTTTTTTGGTTGAGTTTGTGCTTTTGTGATATTTGGTAAAAATTGGAATTCAATGTCCAGTCCATTTAATGATGAAAAAGCATTTTAATTTTATGACTACAAGTTTCATGTAACCTTCATAAATAAATAACATCTAAGTAGAAATTCCACTTATTTGCTGATTTCCTCTTTAATACAGTTCTCTCATATTTCTAGTACTTCCTTGAAAAGAAACTCAAAATTTTCAGCACTGATCTAACTGGCTAACTAACTAACTCAATAATCAACCAAGTATCTTGTCTAGTCTAGCCTAATTTATGTTTAAAAAAAAAAAGCTCTAGTCATTAAAACATGCCTATCATAAGATATTAAAAATTCTTTTCAGCCAAAAACAATTCAAACGTCTAAAAAATAATAGCCTACAACACTGCTTTTCCCTGGATTGAGTATCTTGAACAATCCTGGTACTCCTGAAAACATTAGTACATAAAACTAAACTCTCATATTTAACTATAAAGTAAATATTGACAATTAACATCAGTATCCATAAATATAGACAATACAATCATTAATTTTGTCAAAAATGTACAAAATTTTGATTAACAGAACAAAATTTTCTTTCTTTACATATTTACTATCTCTGGACTGACAAATCTTTTTGATAGTTTTATGTGGTTTATGGTATGAAAGTGGAAAGACCTCTGGTCCTTTATCGACACTTGTCGCTGGATGTGTTCTCTCAGGTAGATGGTCAAGGAATCCACTGGTGGCTCCATATCTGATGATATTCTGAAAGTGGTCTCGACAGGTAATTTAGATTCTTCTGGTGATTATCTTTGGTGAAGTATACTTTGAAATTATCCAGCTGACTGTTCTCTTATCAGTATACTTTCAAAGACAATCACAGTGGATGACCAGTGGCTTGGACTGTATCACTGGTTCTTTTGACAGCACAAGGTCCTTCAAATCTACTTAACATTTCAGATAGGCCTCTTGTGGCATGGCAGGTTTATAGCCATTTACATCATGGTAACCTTTCATAATATAACTAATTGATCTAAGTCTTTCTTGGCTAAAGTCATGTAATCGATCATGATGTTCCCACACAGAATTTTGCTAGATGTTTTCTTCCCAAATAGAGTAAATAATACCCAAAAACTAGTACTCAGTTATATTACACATTGTTCTTTCATGGTTTCCACTTCTTTCAGAGATTAATTCTGTTTTAAATCTAGGTGTAATCTGGCCACCTGACATATCGGGGCTGCATCTCTAGTATTAACCTTGAGATATTTCACTTGTCTGGAAAATGTATAATGGTATTCCATGACTAAGTCAAGTAACCTTTAAATGAGGTGGTAAGAATCCATCATGTAAGGCCCAGCATGGCAAGGTGATTAAGGCAGTTGACTCGCAGTCTGAGGGTCGCTGGTTTGAATCCCCGTCACACCAAACATGCTCACCCTTTCAGCCGTGGGGGAATTATATTGGGACGGTCAATCCCACTATTCGTTGGTAAAAGAGTTGGCGGTGGGTGGTGATGACTAGCTGCCTTCCCTCTAATCTTTCACTGCTAAATTAGGGACGGCTAGCGCAAATAGCCTTCGTGTAGCTTTGCGCGAAATAAAAAAAACATCATGTAATGATTTGTACAGCTTCACATCTTCTAATGTTCTGTCCAGAATTGACCCACATTTCTTGTATTCATGGGCCTAATGATGCCAGTCTTAGTCTTCAGATCCATGTGGCTTCTTCCAACTGATAATTCCTCAGGTCAAATTGGAATGCTTAATTCTACTAGGCTTCAGTTACTACATTTATTCTTTATAAGTCCTGGTATGAATATTTCATTTCCTGGTGGCACAATAATTACAATTCTTGTCACTGGTAGTTGGACCACTGGCTTTAAAATTTTCATGCAGTGTAAAATGATTTTCTGGTCAAAGACTGGGAAAATACTTGAAGCAAGTCTGACATATAGTCTCTTACCAATATATACCTTCCTCAATTACCACCCACACCTCATGTGGGATACAGATCCTTCCAACAGTGAGGGAGACTTCCAAATTTCTTCTTGCTGGAGATTTATGACTATTTGCTTAAACTCACTTAAATTTACTGCCTCCACAACATCCGAAGGCAACCAATTCCAAAGGCCAAACACCCTGTTAGAAAAATAAAACTGTCTTAGCTGAAGATGACTCTTACCCCTAATCCTACTATTTTCAGTGTTAAGTATGAAAAACACCTCAATCAGATCCACCTTAACTCTTCTTTTTTCAAGAGAAAACAATCCGAGAGATTTCACCCTCTCCTCGTATGGCAATCCCTCCATCCCAGGCACCATACTAGTAACCCTTTTCTGAACCCTTTTCAACAATTCAATGTCTTTCCTAAGGTAAGGAGCCCAAGTCTGAACACAATATTCCAATGTGGCCTAACCAATGACCTGTATAATGAAAATATAGCCTCTTTAGATGTGTATTAATTATTTCCATAGATACAACCTAAAATCATATTTGCCCTATCACTAGCAATAGCACACTGCTTGGATGGCTTTAGAGACTGATCAACTATTCCACCAAGCAAGATCTCTTTCTTTCACGACACTGTTAAGGTTATTCCCGTCCAAATTATACTTATAATTCTAATTGTGATATCCCACGTGCACTACCTTGCATTTATTATAATTAAAACGCATTTGCCCAACTAATTAAACGATCTAGATCCTTTTGTAAATCGGCAGCATCTTCTTCACAGCTAGCAACACCCAAGATCTTAATATCATCTTCAAATTCAAGTAATTTATTTACCATTCTTTCATCATAAAGAGTGAAGGCTCTAAGACTGAGGTACCCCACTCTTGACATTAATCCAGTTTGATTGAACTCCATTTATAACAACCCTCTGCTTTCTTCCATC
>NW_013666792.1:285881-287661 GCF_000517525.1 Limulus polyphemus
CTTACCCTCATTTACATAAGCAGTAACCTTTTCAAAGAATGTCAGAAGATTTGTAAGACAAGATTTTTCCTTAATGAAACCATGTTGGCTATCCAACAAAATTCTAAACTCTGTTAAATGACTTTGCAAAGTATCTTTTATCAGACTTTCCAAAACTTTTTCCACAACTGATGAAAGACCAATAGGCCTATAATTACTGGGACAATTTTTATTACCTCTCTTGAAAAGAGGAGTTACATTAGCTAACTTTCAATCCTTTGGTACATGCCCACTTTTCAAGTACTGAGAAAAAATAGTAGCAGTTGGCTCACATATCCAATATTTAACCTCCTTCGAAACCCTTGGGGAAATATTTGACCCAGGAACCATATCGTTCTTTAAACTTCCCTTTTTTTTGACCAGCTCAGAATTAATACAGTCACCTTGTTTGGTCTTGTTTCCATCTATCAACTGATTCAGATGTGGAATACTGCTTAAATCTTCGTTAGTAAAAAAAGAAGAAAAAGAAAAATTTAATAACCCAGCCATCTCATAATCATCAGATACGAGCTTTCCTTTATGATCCCTCAAGGGCCCTACCCCCATCCTAACATTTTGTTTACCATTAATGTATTTAAAGAAATCCTTGCTATTAATATTTACATTTTTAGCCAACCGTTTCTCATACAACCTTTTTGATGTCCTAATTTCTTGTTTCACCAACTTTCTTGATCTTCTAAATCTCCCGTCATACCAGTCAATTTAAATTTCTTAAACCTATTATGCTTTTCTTTAATTTTATCTCTTATTCTCTTTATGAGCCAACCGGGTTTTTACTTTCATCTGCCCATTTATTTATATAAGGAATATGTTTACCTTGATTATTTAAAAATTTTCCCCATGTGATCAGTGTCTCCAAATAACTCAGCTGTCCAATTCACAACAGATAATTCTTGTCGCATCCGTTCAAAATTTGCTTTTTTGAAATTTTAAACCAAAATACCAGTATTCCTTATCTCCATATGCAGCAAAACATTGAACCTAATAGAGAAATGATCACTTGCTCCCCGATGTTCCCCAATTTCCATCCTCTCAATCGTTTCTATATTTGATGTTAACAATAAATGTAAAATAGCATTGTTTCTAGTAGTTTCCTTGACTAATTGGTGAGAAAAGCTACCTTGAACAGTTTCCAAAAACCTTTTTTCCTCTTATGGCCCGGCATGGTCAGGTGGTTAGGGAGCTCGACTCGCAATCTGTGGGTCACGGGTTCGAATCAAACCAAACATGCTCGCCCTTTCAATCGTGGGGGCGTTACAATGTGACAGTCAATCCCGCTATTCGTTTGTAAAAGAGTAGCCCAAGAGTTGGCGATGGGTGGTGATGACTTGCTCCCTTCCCTCTAATCTTACAATGCTAAATTTGGTATGGTTAGTGCAGATAACACTCTTGTAGCTTTGCAGGAAATAAAAAACAAATCACAAACCTTTTTCATTAGCATTTCCCACTCTATATGCCTGAAATTCAAATCACCCATAATTATGACTTCATTAACAGCTGAAATCTTAATCTATTTTGTAAAGTTTCCAACTAATTTCATCAGTATCATTTGGTGGTCTGTTACAAATTCCCACTAAAAGCCTTTTTTTTATATCCACAAATAGAAACCCAAATGGATTCAATCTCCTTGCTATTATCTTTGATATCCTCAAGTTCAACAGGATGTAACTCACATTTTATATATAAAGCTACTCCTCCCCTCTTTAGTATTCTATCCCTATTAGATAGCCTGTAACCCTGT
>NW_013666792.1:287671-302463 GCF_000517525.1 Limulus polyphemus
TCAAAGAAATTTCTGTCATCAAAATCATCTACGTTTAACCATGTTTCAGTTATTCCCATTATATCAAAATCTCCCATTCCTACCAGAGCTTTAAGTTCATCTGTTTTATTTCTTATACTTCTAGCATTACAGTAGTAACAATTAAGCGTACCTTATAACTACTTCTATACTTATTTCCTATGCTAAACTCTTATTCTTTTTGCATTTACTATCCCGGCCCTCACCACTGTCTGGTCCAAGTTTAAAACTACCCATACTGGGTCAAATAAATGGTAGCTATAGAACCAATGTCAGTAACTTATTGCAAAGCTTTGTCTCAGTGGATTATTTCTTTAAAAATGAGTTCCACGTCTTGGTTGAGGCAAATAATGTATTCTCATCTCAATTTCACCCCTTAAGTTTCGCTAATTTCTCCTTTTCGATGTTTGATCAGCTCTTTGTTGTTCCATATATCTGGTTGAGCTCAAGGACCCATTCTCTGGGTATCGTCCCATTGGTTTATTATCATCTGTTGAATCTCCACAGTCTTAGCTGTTCTATCCATGTTTCACATTTATAGGGCTTACGGTTATCTGACATACTTTGTAACCAATTTTTATTTCCTACAGGCTTTGTCTGCAACTCCTGGCAATAAGTACTTTTAAGGTAAGGTTGAAGCACCTATTATCTTGTGGCTTTTTTCATTCTAAGTAAATATATTTGCCTAATTAATCCTTTTTTGGACTATCATCCGAGAGCATTAATGTTCCCAAACTATCTGATCTGACAATCCCATCATTTCTGGATGATGCTTTTCGTTGTTTATTTGTGACTTAAATTGGTTTGAGTTCTATAGCCAACTGAGCAGCTTTATTTAAAGATGCACATCTACTTTGTTTTAGTCTAATTCACATATTCTCATCCGCTATAGCATCCATGAATTGGTCACGTGCCAGCAAATCCACCATTTCAACAGAAGTATCCAGATAAGATAACTGGGCAAGTCTTTCTACATCTTCGGTAAGTACAGCTAATGTCTCATCCTCCCTCCTTATTCTGCAACTAAACTTTAATTCCGAAATTTACTTTTGGCATGAACTTTACATTTTTTGATAAGGCAGCTGCTAATGCTTGTTAGTTGTTATCATTCTCTATTAAGAGGTTACGCAATGTTATTTAAAGGTGCGACAGGATAAATAGCTTGCTTTTTACTAACGCATCCATTCAACTTGAAAATTATTTCAAATTGTGTCTGGTATGCTTACCATGGTACCTTTCCATTATAATACGCTGTCTTCTCGA
Organism: Limulus polyphemus; assembly: GCF_000517525.1. Lineage (NCBI taxonomy): Eukaryota > Metazoa > Arthropoda > Merostomata > Xiphosura > Limulidae > Limulus > Limulus polyphemus. The sequence continues at coordinate 288,953 of NW_013666792.1, forward strand.
ATGGATAATATTATTGAACTAGCTTTTATAGTCTGTATTTTGATAAGTTAGTGATGTATTTGGAATAGTCCAGAAAGGTCCTGTAGCGATAGGTGGCAAAAAAGATGTATATCAGATGAATTCTTTTATTACATATGGATAATTAATTGTGCTTCGGGTTAGAATTATTGATTGTAGAGAGACGTGTGACTGTATTGATCCTTGCATTTACAAATTTATTATTCAAATGTTTTATCATGGCAATGATATTATTTTGTACTTCCTTGGTCGTATTAACATTCTTTACTTCTTCAGTCTTGTTATTCTAATCTTTCTACACATAACTGATGCCCTTTAAACTTTTTTAGTTTTGGTATTATAGCCCTTCTGTACATCCTCTATGGCTTGTTAACTTTACTATGAATATTTTTATCTTATTTTCCATCAAATTGATCTAGGTTAACAATACTTCTGTAAATCTTGTCTTGCATTTGCAATTCCTATTTTAAAATTTTTCCACAAATTTTCTCGTTCTTTCTTTTTTCAATTTTATGTAATTTTTTTCCAGTTATCCATCTCTTTCTTAAAATTTTCTGTTTTATTTTCTTATTGGTCTTGTAATTTTCTGTATTTTTTCATAATATTTCTCCAGTTTCACCTTTTTCAACAGACTTTTGATCTCGCTTAGAACATGCATCATGATCTAGAAATCGGTCTTGATTTTATTACAATAAACTAAACCCACTTCTGATTCAAGTATTGAAATGGTTTCTTTTGTTAGTCAGGTTCTTTTAGATTATTAGTGAAAAGAATAATGCAAAGTCCAATCCACTTGATGAAAAATCAAAACATTTTATTCCTTCGACTACAAACTTCACGCAACTAACGATAAGCATATTTTCACAAATAATCAATAAAAATGCACTTACTTAAAACTTTTTCCACACGTACGATACTTTTTAATTCTAATGCTTCACTGAAAATATAAACACAAAATTTACAACTAACTAACAGGCTGACTCATTAATCAATCAACGATACTATTTAGTCTCTTTCAAATCATTTCCTACACTTTCAACAAAGTTCTAGTGGATGAGAAACGTTCATCACATGATAGTAAAAACTATAGCCAAAAATAACACAAATACCTAAGTTAAGAAAAGCATATCCTACACTAATATGGCTGCAAATAACATTTTTATAAAGCATCACACATTTAAAATTACAGGATACACTAACCCACACTTGCTCACCTAGAAGTCTTAATAATACAATGTAAACTGAATAATTGTACATAAGTTTACTGAATGGGCATACAGAATTCTTTACATTATTATCATCGTTTTCTTGTAACATATTATATTGTTGAGCGAATTCTTTTGAATTATTTGGTAAAAATAAAGCCAAATCTAATTCACGTAATGATAACAAATTAGTTTATTTCTTCGATAATGCTTGCTTTTGGTTACATTCACTTGTACACGGCTATAAGGCTAAGTTCACAAAGAACGTTTTCACTTTAAGTAGAATTTCTTTGCTGACCGATAGATCAACTTGATGGACTATAGTCACTGAATAAACGCGATCATTCACTATTTTTTCTGTATTAACATTCTCTACACAAATGAATACTTCACTTAACTCTACTACTAACTGCTTACTCGTATCTATAACTGTATCTTTGTTTCTAAATATTTTGTAAAAGTCTCTTGGTCATTACATCATCATTATTAGACGCTCTCTTTAACTAACATCTAAATTAAAACATTGAAGATAAAGGTTACAGCACTGCCCTCTTCCTTGATTGTGAAGTCCTCTGAGCAATCCTAATCCAAAAATAAAAACACTGCACGAAACTGTCCATTCACCAAGTCTTTTTGGCGGTTTTCTCTTCCAAGACCCAAGTTATATAGATGAAATGGCCTCTTTTATCTTGTTGTCACTAGTTGTCTTGTCACTATGGGTCCTTCCTTGGTAGGTGGTCAAGTGAATCCACTATTGGCTCTATCCCTGTTAATCCTCTATAAGTGGCCTCAATGGGAACCTAGTTGGCTATTCTCCCATCAAAGTACTCCAAAGATAATCATGGTGAATAACCTTTGACATGGACTGCTTGTTCCTCCAGATCCTGTAATCTACATTATTGATTCTGTTCAGTTTAAAGTATGGACCTTCTGAACACCTACTTAACTTTAGATTTTGTCCTCTCATGCAACAAAAATTGTTTAGCCATAAAACGTCATCTCGAAGAAGTCCAGTTTTATTGACATTAACATCATAGTGACTTTTTGTTTTATCACAAACTGGTTTGAGTTTCTCCTGGGTAAAGTCACGTACAACATATTTATTCTTATCATCCACGTGAACTCTTCCAACCCCCAATTCTTCAGGACAAGCTGGAGTATTTAGTTCCACTATGCCCCAGTCACTAGTCCTAGTATGAGTATTTCACTTCTTGATGGTATGACGACCGCCCTCCCCATTGCCACTGGAAGTTCTGTTTCAGTTGTAGTGATCGCCATGTAGAGAACAGGGATATCTTGGTCATAAATTGTGAAACTATTTGAAGCTAGTCTAAGTTCACACCCATGTCACCACATAAAGTAATTTCCCAGTATGCACTTTTTCTCAATGTTAGTTACCCACACATCATGTGGTATAGGAAAGCTTCCTACAGTAAAGGTAACTTCCAACTTTCCTTTTTCTGGAACTTTATGTCCACCTATTGTTCGCATCAATCCCTCTTCTTTGTTCATCTCTAGAGAAAATTTCCCACCTATCGTTAACAAATTTGGTCGAACAGCTGTAGCTATAGAACAAGTGTCAATCAGCATACTGCAAGGATTTTCATTAATAAGAACATGGACTCGTGAATGATTTTCCTCATATAATGAACTACTTTTCGCATTTGGGATAGATGGAGTATCACCATTTAAAACTATCTCCATTAATATAGCTAGTTCCTGTCTTTCTTATGCCTGGATAGCTCTTTAGTTTTCCTTTTTCTGGTTTGGTTCATAGACACGTCCACAGGGTATCGATTCCCTACAGTCTCAGCTGCAATGACCATGTTTCTCACAATTATAACACTTCTCTCATTCTAGAATCCTCTTGAAGGAGTTTCTTATTCCATACAAGCTTTAATCTACAGGTCCTCATAGTATGTTCTTGTAAGTTACTCTTGAAAAATCTATTTACTTTTGGTCTGTTTCCTTCATTCTTTGTAACAAGCTGTCTGATTAATTCTTGCAGTTATTCTCGTCTATTGTTGATGATCCAATAACTTCTAGATGGTGGCTTTAGTAGTTTACCTGTAACTTCAATGATTCAAATTCCACTGCCAACTGAGCTTCCTTTAAAGATGTACAATTACTTTATTTCAGTCTCATTCTTATATCTTCATCTGTTTTGGCACACATAAGTTAGTATGGTGCTAACGAAACCAAAATTTCACGTGGAGCATCTAGGAAGGATAATTCAGCAAGTTTCTTCAAACCTTTTGCAAGTTTGGTTACACCTTCATCTTTCCTCTATACTCTGTTCTGGAAATTTGCTCTGGATACTTACTTCATACGTATCAAACTGATAATGTTGTATAAGGCAGCTACCAATGCTTGTTAGTTGTTATGGTTATCAACTGGAGAGTTATTTAATATCATTATAGCTGGTCCTTTTAAATGGGTAGCAGGATGAATAACTTGTTGTACACTATTCCATCTATTCACTTTGGAAATTATTTCGAACTGAGCCTGATAAGCTTCCTGTGGTATCTAGCCATCATAATATGTTGGTTTCTCAATTAGGCAATGTTTTTCAATTGGCTACTAAATTATGGAACTGAATTTGGTACAGACATGGCTGGAATAGTCCGGGAAGGTAACAGATGACACATCAATATTAGTAGTAGGAGTAACAGGTGTGAAACACCTACGTTTTCTTATTCCATATTTTGCATTAAATGAAGTTTTACGTTATAATTCTTAGGCAGAAGCAGGAAGAGGTGTGGCTGGTTTGATCTTTATATTTACAAGTTCATTTTCCAAATGTTTTATACTGTCACTGATTTATTTTTTTAATTATTTGATTTTATCATTACAACCTTTCTGGTCTTCACTGATGTCTTTCTGTACTGCTTAAGTTTTGTCATTACAGCATTTTTGTTCTACTTTAATCATGTTTTGTAATCTCTCTGTACATAATCTCTATATCCCCAATAATTTCAAAAACCGCGTCTTTGGTCAAACATATTTTTGTTTTTAATTCTTGTTTAAATTTTGTTTTTAGTACATCTCTTTCTTTTATTTCTTCTCATCAATTATAGTCTCTTACCTGTTGTTCTTTTTATTTTTGATATGTTTCTTCTGGATCTTTTAGTTTTCGTCCATTTCTTACTAGCCTTCTACTTGTATCATAAATACAATAAATCTCTAATATGGTCTCGTGCGATCATCTCAGAAGTTGAAGTTTATTATTTTATTTTCACTAAAATGCTACCATTGTTCTAGTGTATTTTATCTTTGTGTGGTTTCTTTGATTATTTGGTAAAAATAAGGCCAAACTCAGTTCATGCAATCATAACAGATTCGTTTATTTTTTTGTTAATGATGACTGGCGTGTCTTGACTCACAATCTGTGGATTGAAGGTTGCATATGCTAGCCCTTTCAGCCTTGGGGGAAGGGGGACCTTTATAATGTGGTGGTCTATCCCACTTTTCGTTGGTAAAGAGTAATCCAAGGATTAGTGGTGTTCACTAGCTGCTTTTCCCTCTAGTCTTTCACTTCTAGATTAAGGACGGCTAGCACAGATAATCATTGAGTAGCTTTGTACAAAAATCAACAAACAAACAATTCATCTTCAGCGCTTGCTACAGGGTACTTCCACTTGCACACAGTTGTGGGCCTAAGTTCACAAATAACTTTTTCATTTTAATCAGAATTTCTTTGCTAACTGACTGCTTAACTCAATAGACTACAATCACTGAATATAAGGGATTACTCACTCATTTACTTCTCTGTATTATCATTCAATACTCAAACAGATACTTCACTGAACTCTAAATCATAGAATATGCTGAATCTAAATAACTCACTTAATGACTGGCACTCTACTACTAACTAACTTCTTCCTCGTATTCATATAACTGTATCCTTGTTTCTTGATATTTTGCAGTAATTTTATCATTACCTCATCATTATTAGACCTCCCTCTAGTTAATACTTACATTAAAACATTGAACATATAGTTTACAACAGTTTCATACAGCGTGGTCCAATTGGAGAGCTGCATCCCGTCCTAAAACTGAGCTTATCTGTTCTGCGCTTTCATTGTAATTACCTTATAAAGTTCGAAGTTTATGCATTAAAAATGACTAACAAATAAAGATTAATCACATAAATAGAAATCATGTTGCAAAATGTGAAATAATCTTTATTTAAAATGCAAAGTAACAGTGTGTGTGTGTGTGTGTACTTGTGTAGATACTAACCTAACCCACACAAACCAGATCAGTGAATGAATTAGTAATTACATCTCTCGGAATGACTTTCCGTTAATCAACTCATGTCTCAGACCAAATAAAACATTCAGTATTTTGTTTAAAACAAATTCCATGTACCAAACAAGAAACCTAGACTCTACTCATGACTAGTCAGCCTCTTACAACATATAAAGGCTATAACTTCTAGATATCATCTACTCAACTAGAGAAGGACATTGCTGTTAATGACCTATTCTACAGAATGTACAATGTTTCTGCAATATCCCAATGAGCAAATTAGATACTATCTGCTAGGGAACAACACAAAACAAAGGTAATAAAAGGAAATAACTCAGAGGCTTTCTGAACCTCGTGTTTATGCCATAACTGCAGAGAATCAAATTAATCAAAAATTTAAATTATTCTATTAATAAAAGATTGTGGAATATCATATCACAGTCTTCTAATGCATTTCTATCCGTATGTACAGGAGATAGAATGTCCCCGTAGGACGGTCCTCCCCAAATCTGGTCCGGATCCGGATTCTGTATCACTTTGAAACATTTTTATAATCAAGATATAGACCATTTTCTCAGTTTGTTGATAATAACTGTGTAAAAAGTGATCGGATTAAGACCGAATTTCACGCGCACACTGATACTAAAAATTCAAAAATTTACGGGGGGGGGGGGCGAGGGTATGCATTCTATCTAATTTCTCTTACTTGTTTTAGATAAGTTAACATCATTTGTAACGTATGCAGTGTACAAGTGTTCAATCTTGTAGAAACGTTAAAGGAGGATATAATATAATTTAGTATCGTTACGTGGACTGGACGTTGAATTATATTCACCAGATAATTAAAAAAACTGCCAATGAAAGAACTACGTTACAGCTGCAACGATAAAGATCATATATGCTATAAAATATTTGTAAATGATTTAACATAAAATCTGAAAAGTCATGACAAAACAAACCCTTCAATATCAAACACACTTATTGAAACAGACAGGACAAAGTGGGTGATTTACCAATGACAATTCTTCAAAAATACACCTGACTTATAATTGTTTTTTACATATGCTTTTGGCAAAATAATAATTATTATATGATGTGACATATTTTTTTAGTAATGGATATTTCTTGTTTAGAGCTATAATTTCTTGCTAAGACTGTGAAACTTTTCGTACTATCTGTAGCTGATGTAAATTAAGTTTTACATCACATGATGCAATGTGTGTAATGCTAAGTTGCTTTACTTTGTGGTGTTTGTGAGATGCCACCTACTTTTAAAGCATGTTTGTTTGTTTGTTTATCGTTAAGCACAAAGCTACACAATAGGTTATCTGTGCTGTGTCCACTACGTGTATCGAAACCAGATTTTTAGTGTCCACAGACACCGCTGAGCTATTGGAGAATGACTTTTTTTCTTTTTTTAGTTTAAGCATAATTTTAGCTTTTATCACTTAAGCGTTTTTAGATGAACATGTTTACTAAGTAGACATCATATAAGTAAGCTACTAAGCACTAAAGGAAAGAACTTCAAAGGAGTGGCAGTTATAAAGATATGATTTAATAATAAGTGAACAGGAAATATCAAGAAGACTACAAAGATCCTATGCTATTTGAAATTAATAACTTTCAGTGATTTTTAAGTCAAATAAATTATTAGAAAAATAAAAATAATCATACACATAACAAAACATAAAACTTAAGTATAACAAGGGTTCTGTTTGTCCGTACAGACCGTCCTATCCACAAAGTAAACTTAAGAAAAAATAACTCAAAGACAGCCCTTATCATTCTAATATTTATTAAGCCTTTTCTTAAATTTACTGCATACATCCCATCCGAAGGCAAAACACCTTGTTAGAAAATTAAAAACGTCTGTAAGCTGAGATGACTCCTATTCTGTCATACTTTATATTTGTGTCCGATAGTACTATCATTCCCACCATTAAATACGATAAAAGATAAAGCACCAACAATATCAGTTCCCTTAACAATCTTTAACAACTCAATCAAATTCCCTCTGACTTTTATGTTTCAAGAGAGAACAATTTCAGAGATCTTAACCTGTCGTCGTATGACAACTTTTTCATCCCAGCAGACTTCCTCGGAATCCTTTCCAACAATTCAATGTTATTTTTAAGGTAAGAAGCCCAAGATGGAGCACAATCTTCCAAATGTGGCCTAACCAGTGAACTATACAATGAAATTTTGACATGTTTAGATTTATATCAAATATTTCAGTAGATACAACCAACATCCTATTTGCCCCGTCATTATCAACCGTACACTGCTTGAATGGCTTAAGAGATTGATCAACAATAACCCCAAGTCATTTTCTTCCATAACACTTATAAGACTATTCCAATCAGAATTATACTTATGATTCAAATTATGATAACCCACATGCATTATCTTGAACTTATTACAATCAAAAGCCATCTACCATTTATTTCGCAACTCATCAAATGATGTAAATTATTTTACAAAACATCAGCATCCTCTTCACAGCCAACAACACTCGCGGCTTTAATATCATCGGTAAATGTAGGTAATTTATTGATCGTTATTTGATCTATATCATTGGTTTAAATAATAATAATAAAAAAAACACTTAAATCTGAGTTACGCTACTTGTGAAATTAATCCAGTTTGACTTAACTCCATCTATAACAATACTCTGCTTTTTTTATTCCAGCCACTCGTCTATCCAATTAGCTAACTTATCTCTCACACCTATATAGATCATTTTTAACAAGCCTTTTCTATGACCCAATGTTTTCTAAAAATACAGATACACAAAATCCACATTTACAACATAAGGAGTAACCTTTTCAAAGAGCATGAAAGGACTAGTAAGGCAAGATACTCCGCTGGTGCAACCATATTGAGTACCAAATAAAATTCCCACCACTTTAAACCGTAGCATATCTGCTTATCCATCTTTTGAAATTAGGTTGCATTTGTTAAATAAATATCAGATAACTGAAGATGCTAGTAAAGCACATTCTAGTGATAATTATACTCGGACTGCTTAAAAGATGTACTCAACCAAGTTGAAATTAAATAATATTTGATACCTTTTTTCTCTCGCAGAAATAGAGAAAGTATCACACTGTTAAAATAAGCGAAATAAGAGATTATTAGTCAACCCTATAACATATAAACACGCACATATACATGCATAATATCTTTGTTATATATCATTTGATAAACAAAAAAGAGTAATTATTATATTTTTAAAGGCCCTTTCCTCAAACTACTTTGTATTTGGATATTTTCCCTTCACAGTTTCCATCACCCCTACTGAGGTAACATGCTTGAAAAGTACTTCTTATTGTTTTTAATAGGGGGCTATGAATGACGTCATTGCTGGCGATTGTTTTTTACTACTATAGACAAATTTTGCATTCGCACAATAAATTGAGTAATAGTAAAGTTAGTTTTACTGAGCAGTCGGTATATTCGTGCCATTTTTATGCTATAATTGTTGTTTTAAGGAAGTGTTTATTTTTTATAGATTTAATGCTTATGTTTTAGAGGTTTTAATTCTGAGGAAACTTTGATTCAATATTAACGCTAGGAAGTTTAAGAGATCAAATCTTGGTAAAAATAATATCGGGTTAAATAAAAAAAGCTCGACTTTTGTCAATCGTTGGCATCACTTATTGTTAAAGATACAAAATGTGGAGAAGAACTATATTATGCACAGTCGCTGGAATCTGTGTATTTCTAATACCAGGTGAGAATCTTCTATGTATTTTTTTTAATGGTGCTCGTCCTAAGATTGACTTAAAAAGACAAAGTTGGTAACGTACTATTCATATTATGAAGAGTCTTAAACTAGGGGTTTTTCCAACTAAGGTCACGAAATACGTTTTTTTTTGTTTTGTTTTGTTTTTAAAGAAGTGTAAAGAACAGTTTTTGACCATCTGTAACTTGATAACCCACGTAGCCTACGTCACTTTTTCATGGACTCAGTTCTTGTCTGAAAGTTTGCTTTTAAACTGGCAGTGAAATAAATACGGATTCATCAAATATGGATGTAGTAGTTTCCAAACTTTTTTCACTGCCATTCATTTTCTTTGCGCGACACCCCTGCTGCCGCATGCAATATTTTTGTAGAGTTCTTTTATGTTCTTAATTATTCTTTGTTAGGTGAAACTCTCGCGACACCCCTACCAATTTACCGCGGCACACAGTTTGGAAACCACTGTTGTAGTGTAAAAGTAGTGTTATAAAGCCTGGAATTTGTATTGGCTAATGAAATAGCAAAAACTGAAACGGAGTTCAGTCGTTAGTCAATCCAATAAGTTATGTAATGTTTCCATATTATTTTATTAATGTTACACCGGTGATTCTAAATGTGTCGTTTATTACGATATTCAGATTATGAACACTTTTGAGTAGCTTTGGTTTCTCTCTCAACAGGAATTTTTCTTAATGAAAACACCATAAAATGGAAGACATCTAAACTTGAAGAATGGTCAGAAGGAAAATCTTGGATTATAGACAAGGAGATTTCCAAGATGAGCCAACGGGAATTCTTTCCTAAAGATGAAGGATTTATGGACATGGGGCATGTCTCTAGGGTAAAGAAAGAGTTGTCAAGCGGAAAAAAAAAGTTGAAGAAAAGAAATCTATCAAAATATAATGATGGCGCAGACTGGCGTAATCCACGTAAGTTATGGAAATGGGAATTAAAAGCAAATATATCTTTGAAAACGGATGCGGAAAAAAATCGAAAACCTGTTAGTGATGTGATGAAAGACTTCAGTACAAAAGATAGATTTAAACACAAAAATATAAATAAGAATGGGGACGAAGTAGCTCGTCGACCCCTGTATTCCCTGTATAATACTGATCAGTTAGACCTAATACTGAATAGCAAAGGTGTAAATAAATCTACAAAAGAATTTTTCCAAACATGGGATTTGATGAAAAATTTTATGCGCGCATTATTTGATAGTCTTGAGTCTGATCCTGACCATTTTAATGTTAATTTACAATACAAACTTAACAAGAGAGAACCCCGTGTGTACAGCAAAGATCGTGATAATGAAACCGTAATACTTCAAGTTAAACACCAAACCATGAACTCCACAGTCGGTACTACAGAAAATGTCACTACTGAATTTTCAGATTTTAAAATCACAGAACCTTACGGTGTTGACTTTGAATCCAGAGCTGGTTTCGTCATTGATGCAAATTCTCAAGGGCAGGAACCTTCCTACCTCATTACAGACTCCCCATTCGTAACTAGTAATGTGAGTACTATGAAAGATTTTGCAACCAAATCAACTTCTGAAGCATTACGTGAATATCCTCTTCTCTCTGATGGTGAAGAGCTAGCAAATATTACTGAAGTAAAAGGTAAGCTACGTAATATTAAATTATTATACGATGTTTCATTCCAACAGAAGCTTTGTTGAGCTTGTTGTATCCTCTAAAAATATAACTCCCCCCACAAAAAAATAAAATCCCTATTTTTTTACTCTCACAATCTGCTAATTACTTTGAAGGTAAATTGTATATATAAAAAAAAATTAGTTCATCAGTATTGCATTCCGAGTGAATTTTTTAAACTATCTGCTTTCTCTAGCTATTGATACCAAAAGAGTACATTAACCATGAAATGCAAATGAATCCCATTTAACTTTTAACTATTTATGTAAAAAATTGCTTAAGAGTCTATGACTTATTATTATAATAATAATAATAATAATAATAATAATACTAGTCACAAGTGTAAACAAAATATCAGCATTGTAATTAGGATGGTGTAACTAACGTATTACTATTATCTGTGAAGTAAAAAGGAAAATAAAATATACTACTTACATGTTAAACGTTAATGATCACACGTTTGGTACTGTTATTAAACATTATAAATCTACGTTATACCTTCAATACTTTAAGTTTGTCATTATTATATTCAAAGTTCAAGACGACTTGTGTAGCGATTTTGAATGAACGTAATGTATTAATTAACGAGGCAGTGGCAAAATCTATTGTTTGCTATTACAGCTATTATTATAGTCCATAATTGTTAGTCAATCATGATGATGGGTAAAACAAAATCCACGGCCTCGCTAACTAATGAATGAATATCTGCTGTAAAATTCTTATCAATGTTATACGTGTAGCTACCAGTTTGGCTGCCAATTTTGATTTCACCCCTTTAAGTCGCACACTCAATTCTTTTTGGCCGCACATGTTTTTCGCACCTAAGGTGTTTTTGATTAGATATTGCGACTTTTTGTCATTACACATCAAGTCACAAAAAAAAAAAGTGACACTCGATAGTAACCAACGTTAGCCTTAGGATTGCAACCCTATTATTCAGAACAGATCTATAGTTTACAGAACCAACCAGATATATATTGTTGCGCCATCGAGGTCACGTGACTGGTGTGGCGCCCTCTATTTTCTAGAACTATCTTGTTCTTTCATGAATGTTCTAGTATTTTCTAGATAGGGTAGTCGGGTATATATAAGAGGGGACAACGTGACGCGGTATTGTGTGTGTAGACAGTTAGTAATTGATCTGCAGTCAGAGTATTGTTGAAGTTCGTTATAGCGTTGTTTTAGCGCGATTGTTGAAGTTGAGTGTATCGGTAAAGTTATATTCGGAAAGAATAAACCAGTTTTATCAAGAAAGCACTTGTGTCGCTTAAGTTTTGTCGGAACAAAGTTACGGAAAGTTAATTAACAAACGGAGACGTAACAATATATATATATATATTGGTAATTTTTTATCTCTAAAACAGTGTTAATAGCTTCCTTTATAGTAACGCCATGGAAACTACATTAACAGTTTCTTGTAATCACCTGCATGCACTCGGTACAGTCGTGTCAAGCATCATTATTTACGCTAATATCACGTGACTCTGAACGCTCTTTAACTAGGAGAATTTCATAAACTTTAACAAATTTATGATTAAGTTGGCAATGAATAATAACCGTCCACCCGTATGATTCTCTTAAATTTGAGCTAGAAACTGCTAATCTAGTTTGCTTGGATTATATTTAAACAGAAACACAAACTAAAGACGATCCTTTTTAGATAGCTCCCGTGACTTTTTTGTGTAGGCGTGAGAAAAACTTTGGTCAAAATTGAGCGGTTTTTGTAGAATAACTTTGCACGTGTGACTTATACTTAAACCAAATTTGAGACCTGATTGTAAGCTGTAAAGATCTATCAATGTACTAAATTCGAAATAAATTCATAAGTTAAGTATGTTTTTATATCAAATAAGTTTCCGTACTGTCGGTGCGAAGAAAACAATAAATCAAGATTGCAAATTTTATATCGTTTTTCGTAATGGATTGCCTTGAAATTTGGAATGTGAAGTAAAAGTCCAGTAGAGCACATCCATTAAAAATGTGATAGTTTGGATTACCACAATCCGAGCTAGAGAAAGTGAAAAATTACTAAACTATCACTTCTGTTAATCATTGTAAAATTATTTTATTAGATTAATTTATGCATATCTCTAAAACGCACGAGTGGATTTCAACTATAGTACATAACTTGTTTCATAGCATTTTCCGCTAATTTCAGCAGCGTCGTTGAGCATGTGCACTTACTAAATCTAATTCATTCTTTGTGACCCTATGGCCACCTATTACTTGGCAAACCGGTAGCTAGATATGTTTATTTTATTTCATAAAGATTTTTTGAAATGTAAAATAAGATCAGTGCTGTTAGTTTTTATATCGACATTTATGGAAATGTTTGTTAAAAGGGCTATTTACAACGAACGAAAAAGCGAAATATTTGTCAGAAAACACATATCTGTTGTAACATCCATGGACGTGGCCTGAAAAGGGCCACTCGCATGTGCAAATGAACAATTGTAGCGAGCATGCAGTGGCTGCATGATGTAATAACGGGTTTTCTTAGCTATCGGACCGAACCATATAGGAGAACTAACGTGGACATCATCTACGACATCTATGAAATAAACCAACAGTCGGGAAGGAGGTAGAGGTTCATCATCTACGACATCTATGAACTAAACCAACAGTCGGGAAGGAGGTGGA
>NW_013666792.1:302862-305210 GCF_000517525.1 Limulus polyphemus
CCAACAGTCGGGAAGGAGGTGGAGGTTCATCATCTACGACATCTATGAACTAAACCAACAGTCGGGAAGGAGGTGGAGGTTCATCATCTACGACATCTATGAACTAAACCAACAGTCGGAAAGAAGGTGGAGGTTCATCATCTACGACATCTATGAACTAAACCAACAGTCGGAAAGAAGGTGGAGGTTCATCATCTACGACATCTATGAACTAAACCAACAGTCGGAAAGAAGGTGGAGGTTCATCATCTACGACATCTATGAACTAAACCAACAGTCGGGAAGGAGGTGGAGGTTCATCATCTACGACATCTATGAACAAAACCAACAGTCGGGAAGGAGGTAGAGGTTCATGGTGCACCTGATTCTCCCATGTCATATGACCAGAAGAACATATCGGAGATACAGAAAGAAGAGGTCAAAGGTGTAACTAACCCTCACAGGTCCAACAAAATCGAACCTAAGAATCCGATACAGTGGATGATGAACAAACCCACATTCAATTATTTCCAAACGTTTTCTTTAAACTAGATCAATTTTTACAAGATGTATATGATGAAATACCGAAAACCGTCAATTTGCTCAGGTAATAAAATCTATGTACGAAAAAATGGTGAATACTTAACATAGCAATTATTCATAGTCGCTTTCACTAATAGTTGACGGATAAAATGAGCCAACCTTTGACTGATGACGATTGATAATACATCAACCAATAACCCCATTAATTGTTTACAGGGCAATTCCTATTAATATATTTTGGTCCCTAAAGTGAGTGACTTGAGGATTAAAGCCTAAACCTAAGCTTTGCCACGATGAACTTTTTATATATGGGAGGATAACGTACCTTAATCATGATAATTGTGATCCCAAATCAATCTTCAAAATTTATTTACGTTATGAAATGTGTGGATAACATATTTCAAAAGGTTTAATGCTGTTAGCCTATTATTGCAATGGCCGCAGTGAAACACTATCTGCTTGATCAGTAACTGTTATAGTGGAATTTATCAGCGTACTATACAAGAGCGAGAACATCTTAAATGAATTGGATTATCTAAGCAGTTTTGTATACAGAGATTAACAAAACGAAGGTCGAAGTTTCCATTTTAATTTTACGCTAAAAAGTATAAATATCTTGCGTCTTGTTATGATTTTCTTCGCAACTTATTAGATTCAGCAAGGTTAATAAAATAGTTTATGGTATTAAAACCACAAATAAGGTTTATAAGAACAATTTAATTCGAAGTTAAAATTAGTGATTTTTTTATTTTTTTTATTCAGTGCCCATTTTATATTTTACGTATTTTTAAGTAGGACCGCAATTTCGAAGACTAATCGGTTATAGTTGATATAAGAACTATTGATAAATTCTAATATTACGATCTTTATGGGGGAAGAGAGCAAACATTGTCAAAAGTTGTAAAGGCATAGCATAGAGCTAATAAAAACGTGTTTCTTTTTCACACTATTAGATGACTTGCAAAGTGAAGTAATACGTACAGAACGAATTCCAGTTATAGACCATTTAATAAGTATCGAAATAACCCCATCCATGAAAAGCATCGTTGTTGACACAGATACTTTATCAATGAGCGCCGGAACAATCTCAACTATTCCAGGCATAGCTGTTGACACCATTGGTTTCTCATCGAGTGTTGAAACGCCTTCAACCACCACAGACATCGCTGTTGACACCACGGGTTTCTCATCGAGTGTCGAAACGCCTTCAACCACCACAGGCATCGCTGTTGACACCACGGGTTTCTCATCGAGTGTCGAAACGCCTTCAACCACCACAGGCATCGCTGTTGACACCACGGGTTTCTCATCGAGTGTCGAAACGCCTTCAACCACCACAGGCATCGCTGTTGACACTACGGGTTTATCAACGAGTGCCGAAACAGCTTCAACCATGAAAGTCGTTGCTGCTGACACCAAAGGTTTATTAAGGAGTGTCGAAACGGCCTCAACCACCATAGGGATCGCTGTTGACGCCATGAGTTTATCAACGAGTGCCGAAATGTCTTCAGCCACCACAGGCATCATTATTGATACCACGAGTTTATCAACAAGTGCCGAAACAGCTTCAACCATGAAAGCCATTGCTGCTGACACCAAAGATTTCTTAATGAGTGCAGAAACAGTTTTAACAACGAAAGGCGTTGCTACTGACACCACTGGTTTCTTAACGAGTGCCGAAGCTGCCTCAACCACCACAGGCACCGCTCTTGACACCATGGGTTTTTTGGCGAGTGCCGAAACTGTCTCAACCACCACAGGCATCGCTCTTGACACCACGGGTTTCTCATCGAGTGTCGAAACGCCTTCAACCACCACAGGCATCG
>NW_013666792.1:305821-316822 GCF_000517525.1 Limulus polyphemus
ACCACAGGCATCGCTCTTGACACCATGGGTTTTTTGGCGAGTGCCGAAACTGTCTCAACCACCACAGGCATCGCTCTTGACACCACGGGTTTCTCATCGAGTGTCGAAACGCCTTCAACCACCACAGGCATCGCTGTTGACACCACGGGTTTCTCAGCGAGAGCTGATATGGCCTCAGCTACCACAGGCATCGCTATTGACACTACGGGTTTCTCAACGAGAGCCGAAACAGCTTCAACCATGAAAGCCGTTGCTGCTGACACCAAAGATTTCTTAAGGAATGCAGAAACAGCCTCTACTATGAAAGGCTTTGCTACTGACACCACGGGTTTCTCAAGTGCCGAAACGGCCTCAACAACCACAGGTGGCGTTGTTGACACCACGGGTTTCTCAAAGAGTGATAAAACGTTCTTAACCATCACAGATTTCTTAAGGAGTGCAGAAACAACCTCAACAACGAAAGTCGAAACGCCCTCAACTAACACTGGTTTTTCGACGAGTGCCGAAACTGTCTCAACCACAAAAGGCATCACTACTGATACCACGAGTTTATCAACGAGTGCCGAAACAGCTTCAGCCATGAAATTCGTTGCTGCTGACACCAAAGGTTTCTTAAGGAGTGCAGAAACAGCCTCAACAACAAAAGGCATTGATACTGACACCACGAAAACGGCCTCAACCACAACAGGTATCTCTACTGACACCCCCGGTTTGTCAACGAGTGCCGAAACGGCCTCAACCACCACAGGGATCGCTGTTGACACCACGGATTCTCCAATAAGTTCCGAAACTTCAAGTACCAAAGCAGCCTCAGCCACGAAAGGTATCGCATTTGAAACTACTCCAACGGATATAAGAGGAAAATGTCCACACGGTTTTTGTGAAGATGTAGCCTTAAGTACTTCCTTCATTGTTAGAGACAGAATTATTCAGACAGCAGATATTGAACCAGAGTCTCGTTCAATATTAAAAGGTAAGGCATGATGACTAACACTCCAAATATTAAGAGAATTTTATTATTTAATATCTTTCAGATATAATTACTTTGCTGCATAACCGCTAAATGACCTTCTTTTTTTTTTCTAAACTGATCACGGTAAATTATAACTGCTTACGTATGAAATAATTTCATAAACTCCACATGCTTAAATTCAAGAAACAGTAAATCGAATAATACTTAAATTAAGTACAGAAATGATTCTTTTTCTGATTATCAAAAATATAACTTTCAGACTTTATTTGAAAAAATTATGCTTATATAGTAATAGCGCAGCTGCTTATGGTAATTAACGTTTTCTACATACTCTACAGTCTTCTGATGAAGCATTAGCATTTTTTGGCTTGAAGTGGTCGGATGCTCCCATATCTCTGTAGCGCAATCAGCATGCTTCTCGCACAGTATGTTAGATTTTGATCTCGCAAATTAGAACAACCCCCTTTGTTCAAACATTCTCCGTACGGACCTGATGCACACGACGGTAAAGATGTGCTGTTTAGTTTCATAACCAAGCCGAATCAGCGAGACTTGAAAATGAAGACCCATTTGATATGTTAATTCTTGGTCCAATTTATCCTACTTAAGTTGCGTGTATAATTCCTATTTTTACGTAGGTCATACGTGAAAACTCTTGATGATTAGCAAATAAACTTAAAACAATCTGTTTTGATAGGCTGTATTTAACTCTCACTGCTGGTGTGGTCCACATATTGGTTAATATTGCCAGCGAGGAACATTTTAATATTTTTCTGTTAAAAACACTAAGAAGTGACCAAAAATTGAGTGAAATACGTAGGAAACACGAGTAGTTTGTTGCATACATAGATAAAAATGATTTAAAAGCAGTTAGCGTCTCTTTCCATCGTCAACGGTTTGGTTAAACAGTTCTGTAAGAAGTCCCACACCCCACTCTCCCATTGATTGTTCGCAAAAGATATAATGCCTGTCTATATAATGCCGATATTTCTTTGATTTGAAGCCAGTGTAGTATTTCCGGTTGCCAGTCTCTGCGCGAAAACATATCATTCGTTAATATGAATAATATCAAAATAACAGAATATTTAATTCTCTTTATCAATGACAGATTTGCCGAGGAGAACAGAATCACCTTTTATCACAGAAGATACTCTTACTGAAGCTGCAGGTATCTTGAGGAGTTCTGACAAAAGTGTTTCTACTACAGAAGAAATTCGTACTAATACCACAAGTGCCTTTTGGATAACTGAAACACTTCCCAGTTCAAGTGAAATCCTTTCTGAAACTACCGAATCATCTGGTACAGTTGCATCAAATTCAACTACATCAGAAATGCTACTTGAATCTTCCAGTTTCTCCCAAATCACTTTCACAGTACCCACCTTAAAAGAAAAATTCTCTGGAGCTATGAAAATTCCTATGAAGATTCCAGGACCAACTGCCACAAAAGTTTTTCCTGTAACTAAAAGTTCTGAGATAAGTGAAATAACTGCCAGCCCAGAAGCAACTTTTAAAATCACACGTTTACCTAGGATGACTTCTACCACTTCAACTACAATGGAAGATCAAGAAACCCAAGATGTTTCTGAAACGCTTCCCACCACAAGAAAATCAACTTTCGAAACTATGGGTTTCTTTGAGGCAACTGAAATAACTGATACTCCTACAGGAGAAACCTTTCTCGAAACTGAAATTACTTCAACGGCAGAAGCTTTGACTGCAAGAAAGATGTTTCCTGAAGCCAAAAGTTCTTCAGAAGTGCCTAAATCGACTACTAAAACCGAGGTACTTCCTGAAACCAAAAGGCTTTCAGAGATGACAAAAACTACTTCTACTGCAAAAGAGGCTTCTTCTCAAACATCTACTGTAAGAGAGGCGTTTCTTGAACCTATAATTTTCTCTGATACACTAAAAACGCCTACCACTGCAAGAAAACTCTTTCACGAAACAAGTTTCACTGGAGTAACTGAAACATCTTCTATAATAAGTGATGTATTTCCTGAAACCCCAAGTTTTTCAAAGAGTACTGAAATTGCAAATACCTTGTCCCTTGCAATTTCTCCTGAGATCACAGTAAAATACCTTCCAGGTTCTTCTGGCATCAGTGAAGTGACTTTTACCAAAGGAGAACTTGTCAAAGATAAAAGCTACTCTGATATGCTTGAAGTGATTTCCAGAAGAGAAATCCATCCTGAACCCACATTTTCTTCTAGGATCACAGAAAAAACTACCACAAATCCAGAAATCTCACGTTTCTTTGGAATGCATGAAATCTCAACCCCCTCGGAGACCTCTATCCAATTCCCAAGAACTACTGAAGTTGTCGAAACCCTAACTACAGCGGACATTTTTTCTGGAAGTACAAGTTTTTCTGGCATTGCTGACACTATACTCTCCTCAGAGATAGCATTTCCTGAAGCTACTAGCATATCTGGAATTACTAAAACAACTAAAAAAACTAGTTTTTCAGGGAAACCTCAAACACCATACACTACTGAAGTCGTTGGCAAAAGCTCCTCTACATTATCGGGGATCACTGAAACAATTTCACCCACAAAAGAACTCTTTGCTGAAGCTACTAGATTCTCTGACTTAACTGAAACTTCTAGTACAACAGAAATTCCTTCCAAATTTATCAATTTCTTAATCGCGGATCCTATTATTAAGTTAACGAATTTTTCAAAAAGTCCCAAGTCCTCAATAGACATTGAAAAGATTGATATTGAACATGAAGGTTCTTCAGCCATTTCGGATGTTCCAAAAAGTACTACTGAAATTTCAACCAAAGAATATATTGGGGACAAGACTGTGGAGAAAGTAGCAACTCCTTTTCCTAGCACTCCTCTCGCTACAGAAGTTGAAGTAAAGACATCTTCCTCGTTTAGTAGCCCCATCACCAGCGGTGAGTTATTAGTGGATATAAGAACTCTTTCTTCTTTTGACAGGTCTGTAATAGATGAAGGGCTTGAAAAAAGTCTCGCAATCCCACCAATGAGCAACTTTTCCATGGCCAGTAGAGAAGAAATTTCGCTCTTCACGAGTTCTAGTGTCAGCGATAAAATACCGGAGAAAATAAAGAATGCATCCCTGCTTGCAAGGATTATTTTTACACCGAATCCGGAATCTCCAAAAGTTACTTCCACCAAACCATCTCATGAAAAGTTCGATCCAAAATCGGAAGAAATTCAAACTATTTTCTCTTCATCTCCTCTTTCTTCTGATTTCGTAGATACCATTCCTCCTGTAGAATTGAAGATTGTTACTACAGATACCAAAACGTCATTTTCTACCTCTACACCCAAGAGTTCGATTAATATATCATGTTCAACATTATCGACATGTGCCTCAGAACTTCAAAACTTACTGATGCGTACTGTTGGGAATATGAAGAACAACTATATCATTGTTGTTGTTTTGAATAACTCCGCCATATATGGAAATGTTATAGCTGGAGGAGTAAATACAATCTCGCAATACATTCCATCAAACTCCAACCTGAAAGAAGTTTTGATTTTAAATAACATAAAAAATATTACTGCTGTCGATGCTCAAGCTAAAAAAAAGAACAACAAAGAAAGCTTCTCAGAAACTAAGAAACAACGTAAGTCTGGTTTTTACGAAAAAAATGTCGATTCAGGTGTTGAAACCAACGTAATAAAAAGCACTTCAGACAATAAAACAATCATAGTAAAAAAAGGGACTTCAGAAAACAAGTTTAAAGTTGACGGAAAGTATATCCAGGGTGTGACACACAAGCCTAAAAATATAAGTTTATTTCCTCGTGTAATGATTATCGATTATGATTCTAAAAGCACTTCTTTCATAGAAGGTGATCGAAAAATTGGTTTTGTGGAGGAAGATGTTAGTTCGACAACTATTTCATCCATCGATCACATAGAATTTGCTCCAAAGTCGGTCAGCGGCATCGAAGAATCTATCAAACTGGTAACAACTGAAAATAATCGTTCATACACAAACTCATTTTTATCAACACCCTATATCGACCATAATAAAACAGAACTTGGAGATAGTGTAGAACTAGCAAAGAAAATTACAAAAGAAAACGCAGAATCTGAAAATAACTTAAATGTATGGAACAAAATTAAGGATTTTTTTGGTGATTCACTTATCATTGATATCAAACCGAAATACAAGCAAAATAATCATATTAACACAACCTCTACAATGCATTTGGATGTAGATTCTACAACTATTTCTAGTGGTAGCTTTATTCCTGGGATTGCTAAAAGCTTTACACCAGATCGTACATTCGAGGTAGGAAGTGATTTTTTGAGTGAACGTGATTTGGGTGATAAACTCTCAGCAGCAAGTTCAAGTGAACCAAGTATCAGCCTTTTGAGGAAAAGTGATACTACACAAAATGACAGTCTGTGGATTGGAAGTGGGTTTGAGTCGAGTGGTGACTTGTGGGTTGGAAGTGGAGCTGAATCGAGTGACGAACTTTGGACTGGAAGTGAATTAAGTGAGTTCTCGGTTGGAATTGGAAGAGAACCAATTGATACATTTTGGACTAGAAATGAAATAACTAAAATACCTTATTCACCACCATCACCATACAAATCGTGGAGTGAAAAAACATTCGATATTGGTAATTTGAACACAACTGAGTTTAAAGACTTAATAAATGGAACTAAAATCTTCCAAGTTACAGATCTATTGAGAATGGAGACCTATGGAAAAGATAAACCAGAAGATACTATAGTGATGAATCTGCATTCAACCACACATTCTGTTTCAGAAACGGAACCACCACAGAAGTTTTCATCACCAGATCGTACTTTTGTGGCTAATTATTCAACACTAGATCTTAACACTAAGGTTGTGCCCCTATTAGGTTTTGATGTACCAATATTCCGAAGAGATGAGGACAGTGTTAATGTAACTGGAGAAAGTCTGTTAAGTGATGATTTTACATTGGAGACCAGCAGAGAGGGGATGGATAATCTGACATTGAGTTCTATTTCTTCGGAAACTACTTGGACGATATCTGAAAGTAAGAAACACATTTTCACCCCGAATGCGACGAAAATGACGACTGGAAGTAACGAATGGGCCGTGACCTCTAAACCAATAATAAAAACGAAAATCAAACAGAATATTAGTAGAGATCCAGCTTCTTTAAAAATGATGCACGAAACAACTACATACGGAAAAGAAAATTTGAAATTTGGTAAAATGATGATTAAGGAAACAACTAAATCCACGAGTGAGAGAATGCTTTCAACTGCTGACCAACGAAAACCCTTAACACCAAGTTTTAAAGGAAATTTGACTTTAAAATATTACACTGGTGTTCGAAAAACTAATGTAACACACGTACCAATAACTCGGATGGCTGACAAACGCACACTTGGTGTTTCAAGATCCTCATCAACAGAAACACCAAAGTCTTCATTGCAAAGATTTTGCACCTCAATTCAACATTGCAATGCTTCTCAGAAGGAGAGGTGCGTGTCTAAAGGTACGCATTCGGTTTGTGAGTGTGGCTCGGCTTTTGCTAGGAATCCGGAAACATCAGTTTGCCAAGGTAAGACAGGTATACGTTTGAGTGTTAATTTTCATGTTCTTATGGTAATAAGTAATACATTTTCGGGTTAACTAAATAAAAGCAAGTTTTTGTATTGGACATGAGTTTGCCAAAATATTAATTGTAAACTTGAAACATTCTGATTTCATTTTTTTAGTATCTCTTAAGAGTAAATAGTTATTACCTCCATTGGCAATAAACTTTCAAAATCAAAGGAACTGAATGATATAAAGAAAATCTTAAAACGGTTTAATTTAAGAGCACTTTAAACATAAGCTTTTTCTATATTTTCGAGTCAACCACACACAACACTAGCAACACAAATCAAAGGAAATTTCTTGTTTCTGAAACACTGAAACAGTCATACCACCCCAACAATATGCCCTTAGTTCTCGCGGTAGTAACAATAGTGTATTCTGCTATGCCATCCATGCAAGGAATAGTAGAACTCTTTAAAGTGATTATGCCTGAATTCTTGTTAAATCAATTTATTTTTCAGAAAAAATTCCGGTCATGGCTTCATTAAAGTTTCCAAATGAAGAATTCATTACAGGCCTGGATAATCCTACTTCAGTTGTTCACCAACGCAAGAAACGAGACGCAGAACAAACGGTAATAAAACTCTTATCCCAAAATCGGTTTCTTGTATATAAAAATCTATAATACTGGAATGTAGTTTGTTTAACGCAAAGCTGCACAAGAAGGTAACTGTGCTTTGTACACTTCCGAGACTGATCCCTAAATTTTAATGTTGAGTCATTTGGAGAGGGGGGAATGTAGTTGAAATTATATTTGTATCTTTGTAATTGTGTGCATGTGTACGATTTAATGTTCTTTACAATCTGAGTTTGGTCGTCAGCCGTGAGGTTTTTTTTTCTTCATTGGGTGGAATTTTTGGCTTCATTTAAAAGTTCTTTTACCTTCTATAAAGTAACACTCAGTAAAACATTTAAATATACCTCAAATACATGCTAATTAAGTAAACTTGTAAAGTTCACAATAGCCATGTATCAGCCTTTATTAAAATTATAAGATGCTTAGTTGGCTATATTAAAGACTAATTAGTAGGGCCATAACAATAGCGTGCCAGACTGAATCTGAGGGTCCGTGATTTACATTCTGTTAACCCCCACCAAAAAAATCGCGCTCCGCACTTTGAGTCCGTGGGTCAAATCACTATTCTCTCCGACTAAAGTAGCCCAAAAGTTGGCGTTAATTGAATATCCTCCCTCTTTATTGTTTAACTTCAAAATTAGGGCCGATTAGCGCAGATATCCTTCGATAAGCTTTGCACGAAATTCAACAAACTAATCAGTGAAGCTGCTGTTTAGCACCGTTTTTGTTTTTCTGTACCATGATTCTAGTAGCCCCCATACTGGCATAGACTGAAGGCTTATAACGCTAAAAACCGGGTTTTTGATACCCGTTGTTGGCACAGCACAGATAGCCCATTATGTAGCTTGGAAGTTAACTACAAACAAAAGGCTTGAATAGGCCTAATGTTAGTTGACTGTCTACCTTGTTAGAAATACTCATTAGTAAAGATCAACTTAAACTAATTGTACTGGATCTGATTTGTATTACCTTGACGTTATGCTACTCTAGGTAGACGAACCCAAATCCGGCAACCCAAAAACCGGAATGTTTCAGAAATAGACTATTCTGGTGAAATCTCCATTAGTTTGGAAAAATTCCTTGTAGCCGGACTTTTCCTGGTTATTGCTGCACACTTTCGACTTTAAATTACTGAAAACTGGACTAAAAGTATTTTACAAATAGGTAAATGCAAATTAATAAGCAAAATTTCTTTTAGGCTTAACTTTAGATTAATTACTGGCATAGCCGCTTTGTCTGGGAGGGGGGGGGGCGTGGCGAGTCGATACAGTACATACGTCTCAGTTCAAACCTGCTATTTGGTTGTGCAGCCCTCTATCTGTGTTAAATTGAATTTTTACTCCTTTGCTCATCGTGAAAATGTCCAAAAGTCTTGTAAATAACCTTGTATGTATGTATGTATGTATTTCATACTTTATTTATATAATCTGTACATGCCAGGGTGAACGACCCTAAAACCGGAAAATTCCGAAATCTGGTATTACTCGGGTCCCAAGAATTTCGGATTTGGGATCGGATACCTGTAGTACTAAGTAGTTTTGAAGAAAAAATTCTGTCAGTCTAACGCCTCTCTGTTAAATCTGAATTTTTAAATATTATGTGTCAAAACCCCATATTTTATTCGTCAAAACATCTTTAGTTCCCATGACCGTTTCGCAGTTAAAAGAAAATCGGTAATATTAAAGATCAATCGCTAAACTGAAGAAACGTTGATCAGCGGTTATAAGTTTTATTGAAATTATATTATTTAAAATACTACTACACAATACTGTATTTGGATCTTTCAGATGTGGTCAGTAGTGCAGTTGTCAGACTCTCTTCAGAAACTCGTTGCTCATGTTATCATCGACGGTTTCTCTGCTGGAAGCGTTGTGCTAAACATTCAGATGATCCTGGCAGGTCTGCATGAGGATATGTCACCAGAAGAACTGGAGAAATTTGTTGGCCAGGAACTTGAGGATGTGCTTAGCAATAAAATCCACTTGTTGCAAGGGGCGCTTCTGAACCTTGAAAATGCAATCCTTCTGAGTATTTCTTCAGGTTAACTGTTTGTTGCTTACTGTTAAGTTGGTTATTTATCAATTGAACTACATGTCTTGTGTAATCAAATCAATAAGTTCCATATATCCTCAAAGTAAGCAGTGGTCTTGATTTATAAAAGTAATGATAATAAATATTGTTTATTAAAAGTGGACAAGTTTTCATTTTAAATCTGAAATGAATAATGTTTGCTTCAGGAGATAACTGTCCACTTGACATGGATGGAATTATGAAACTTATCAGCGTTTCTCCTACATATTTCGGCACTCGCTAAAGCATTAATTTTAACAAACATAATAAATTTACAAAATTTAACTTTCCGTGTACATACCAACATTTGTGAATGTTCTTAAAAGTGAAGTTGATAAGATAAAGAAAAAATTCAAAGTGTGTTGTTTATTTTATTAAAATACGAAAATCAATTCTGGGTGTACCTGAAATTAAAATTTAAAGTCACATACTATATTTATTTTTTAAAATGTGGAATTCCATGAGGGTTAGATGCCAGTACGAGTGTTTATGTAACCATTTAACGTCAAATAACTAAAAAAAAACTGTTTTCTAGGGATAGTTGTCTGGTTGCCTATAGTGATAGAATTGTGTTTTAAGATGAATCTTCAACTTTTTCCCAACAGGGATCAACCCTTGCCAGTACGAAGAGCTAAACTACTGCAGTAAGAATGCAGACTGTCTTCCGGACAAAAGTAAAGCTGGTGGCTTTCAATGTGTATGTCGAGAGAAATACACGGATAATTCTCCGGATGACGACTACCCAGGAGAAGTGTGCATAGGTTAGATTATTGATATATGTAGTATGCTTTACTCAAGATGTATTCCAATATTCATTGTCAAGGTTTCAATTGATTGCTGCTGTCATGTGTGTAAATTCTTATAGCGTAATAGTTGAAGAATCTATTTGTAAAATAACAAGAACACCAACGGAACTTGCTCAAAGGTAAAACGCAACTAGCAAATGAGCCACGAGTCCGTTTTTAGTGTAAGGAAGTTTTCAATACAGCATCAGTCGGAGATAAGTTATTAGCTCCTGCAACTTGCATGTGAAGTGGCTGTACAGAAATATAGGGCAGAGGCGTGTCTAGTCCTCTTTTCACGGGGAGGAAACTACATCCTTCTAGAGGGTGAGAAAGACATTCTTTTAGTCAAGCAAATGCGAATTAACATCTAACAATCTATTTCAAGTAATACTTGAAACTTTTCACTTTTCAGTGAGATCTTGTATTATGAGTAGGATTTTATTGCTGACTATAAATGCAACTAAGTAATTTCAAAGAAATAATGTTTATACTGAAAAATGAGGGGACTAATTTTTTTCAGGGGAGACTACAATTGGGATTTGATTGGTCCAAGCTTTCTAAACTCCCCCACCACTTCCATGAACACCCACTAGTATAATGCTTGATTACAATGAATTTTTATTCTTCCTTAACATACATTTGAATTTTCTACGCAAAAAACTTTAAGCCAAGAGAGATTTAAGAATGATTGGAGGAACGTTTGAACAAATTTATTGATTTACAATGTTTTATCAGGAGTGTTAGTATTTAAGTGTCAACCACAGAGTTAGAATTTATCAAGAATGTTTGTTTAAGCCATATATAACGAATAGAATACTTTGTTCTTTGCTCCTATGCTCTCAGTTGTAGCCCAATATAAATAAGTTTTATCAAAATGTGTTTGTGTGTGTGTGTGTGTGTGTGTGTGTGTGTAGTAACTAATAAGTAGTAAACGAACGTAACGGAAACCGTACCGTACGAACGTAAGTACGACGACGTAGTAATAAGTTAATTTACTTTCCTTACCATAC
>NW_013666792.1:316843-318080 GCF_000517525.1 Limulus polyphemus
TATTAAGTAAACGTAAGTAAGAATTACTTCGTTTCGTTGTCCTACTATGTCTCACTGTTAGTACGACTATAATAATTTAAGTTATAATAAGTAGTTGTTGTGTGTGTGTGTGTGTGTGTGTGTGTGTGTGTGTGTGTGTGTGTAACATAAATGTAACGAAACTCGGAAAACGACCTCGACAAGTGACACGTGATAGAATTATTCTTCCATCAGAGATGTACTATGAACATCAAGTGGCATTACGTTTAGTCTATTACTGGAAACGTTTTAATATATCTTGCTTAATGATGTGGGTGGGTGTAATATGTACAAATTTTATATACTTAAAATTAAAGCCCAACCTGAGCGATCGGGATACATATTTTAGTAAACACTAAATCCGAAATATTTAAACAAGTCTTTAGAGACGAAATGGTTTCATTCCTAGTTATGATTGGTACTTGTTTGTAGTTTCATTCCTAGTTATGATTGGTACTTGTTTGTAGTTTCATTCCTAGTTATGATTGGTACTTGTTTGTAGGTCGTTACCGTAAAAAGCAAATGTCTTTTAACTGAAGTGTCTGTCTTCCCCCCCCCCATTTATATCTACCCTTATCATTTAAGGTAATAATGTTTTTTAATTGCTCAAATGTAACACGTTTATGCCAATATTCACCTTTTTATGCCTCATTTTAGCGATTTGTCCGAAGGATTTCTGTCGAAACAACGGCCACTGTCGGGTTGGATCAGATGATAATTTTTATTGCAGGTAAGAAAAGCAGTAAAATGTTGTAACAAACAGAGGAAAAGTGTTTTTTTTTTTAATCAGCTTGCAGATTATGTTCGAATAATTACTTGTTTTATGATTTTACATAAGTAGATAGGTAGTAATGTTGGTGGTCCTCCTTGAAATATGTATATTTCGGTATAATTATCTAAACAGAGCGAGAGATGTAGATATTGGTCATCTGGGTACGTATGTCTGAACAGTCATGAATAGATTAGTAAAACTTGTCAAGCCCATGACATTCTCTTGATTTATGAATCTAACTTTTGTACCTGTTGTAGCAAAGGTTCAAGGCTCTTCTCTCAAACTTTTTTTAACACAAAACTAATACCACATCTGAGAGAGAGAGAGAGAGAGAGAGATATTATAGTATTAGAAATAATTATAAGAATACAGATAGATAGAAACACACACACACACACACACACACACACACACACACACACACACACACACTACGTTATTAGTAAC
>NW_013666792.1:319080-322053 GCF_000517525.1 Limulus polyphemus
ACACACACACACACACACACACACACACACACACACACACACACACACACACGTTATTGTAACTAATTGGTTAATTTATCATTAGTATAATATATTATTACAGTAAATTTAAAATAAATTGTACAATGTATTAATACTCTAAATTGCTTTAAACAGAGAATATATAATAATTATTCTGGTGTGGTATTGCCTGATTAGTTACATGATGGCCAATCACGATGAAACTATCAACATACGACTACGCTGGAGATTGTTTTCACACTTTTTTAGTGGAAAGATTAAAGAATCTATCTGTATAGTAAATAAAGCTGATGTTAAAACTAAGTCGAAATAGATTTTAAATTTTTTGTTGTTGTTGCTGCTGTTCATTAACTATGTACTTTTTTTTTCAGCTGTGCAGAGTGGTATGTGGGATGGAGATGTGAAATTCCTGGACAAGGTAAGATAAGCTACCTATGAAAAATAATATATTATTACAGTAAATTTAAAATAAGTTGTACAATGTATTAATACTCTTAATTGCTTTATACAAACTGTGTAAACTAATATCCACTGGTATATTCTTCCAACAGTAAATGTAGTTTGTTTGCTCTAAATACCCTACGAAAACTTGCCCAAAACAAAAAAAACCATTGCGTAATAATAATAATAGAATCATTCTTCAACCTTGAATATAGTATTCAATAATTAAAGAATTTCTGTGGTGATAACAACTTTGAATATATCTACACGTGTACATGGAAAAGGCGTGGTTGTCGTACTTTCAATAACTGATTTTTTTTTCTTTTATTATGTTAGGCATGTATCTTTAAGTTATTTTATGTATAACCAAGCTACTTGTACTGATTTTATATTTCATTAGCACGTTATGTGCAGATCACGCACTAAACATGAGCATCACTTATTAACCTATATAAATAATACTCGCGTTTGTCTGTCTGGAACCTTTCTCGCAAATTTCTCGATCAAACGCTACAAATCTCATATCGTTAGAAAGGCCTTTTGTCCGAGGAGTCTGGATTGAGTATGCTACACGATGACACAATGTTGTTGTCATCATGTGATGACTGACTTCGATTTCAAATTTAGTTTTTATTTGCAAACTATTTCACACAAACGACACTTAACCTGCGTGTAATTTTCTAAAAAAAAATGAGCATAGCCCATAGGAGTTGTATTTAGTGTATTCTCAAACGCATGCGCAGTTCGTTCAAGACCATATGCTTATCACTTTGAACACTCATTCGGATGTTTCTGCGTAAACAGCTTAGATTGCCTTCATTACGATTTTATATTTACTTTCTTTGGAATAATTTAGCTTCGTTTCCTTTCATAGACTGCTACAAACGCCTTTTAGCTACTTGTTTCTTTACTACGAGTTTTATTCGTCGTTTTTGTGAGTTTCTTTGTGTCAACTCATAAAACCGTGTCATACTCTGAACACAACTGTTTCATACTCTGTAATTATTGTAAATACCATTACTTTATTGTTTACCTTATGTGTAGTTTTATTAAATAAAGTTACGTCTACATGATTTTTTTTTTTTGTCTGACAGCTTTTTTTTTCCAAATAGACCAAGATTCATTCATCTAATATATTATGTAGCCTAAATGACGTGCATAAAATGATAGAATAAGGAACATTCTGGCGAAGTACATGGAAAATATCGCAAATATTTCGCGGATTGTGACAAGTCTTGTAATAAGTCCTCCGAGTTTATTTGTAACAAAGCAGAAAAACGTTGTCGTCTCATGTGTATAGCTACATCTAAAATGTTATTGATGCGAATGGGAACGATTAGCTAGTTCATTGCGTCTCTGTAATATTTGTTTGAACATTGTGTGTGAACGAGTGTTTTTAATATTTGAAACAGATCACTAGTCCGTTAAATTATAAATGTTAAGTCGACTCTTTTCATATTACGAGCTCTTACATTTTGGTAGGCTAACAGTTTTTGAAAAAAACTAAAACATAAAACACGAAGGGATCGAACCGTTTTTTTTATTCGATTCGATATC
Organism: Limulus polyphemus; assembly: GCF_000517525.1. Classification (NCBI taxonomy): domain Eukaryota; kingdom Metazoa; phylum Arthropoda; class Merostomata; order Xiphosura; family Limulidae; genus Limulus; species Limulus polyphemus. Next base: position 321,100 of record NW_013666792.1, read on the forward strand.
AGATATCAATTGTGTGCATACTTTTTATTGTTGTGATAAGACTAAAATAAATGTATATTGATTCTGATAGCTAGAGTATCTGTTACAGTTCATGTAACTTGTTTTAATTAAATGTTACAGCATTTAAAATGTACAAACTTTAATAAAATAAAAACACTAAATGGAACTATCATAATACAGCGTGAGGCTGAAGAGGAGGCACAAACGTGTCGAAATTAATTTAAAGTTTTTTTTATCGATAGCTCATTTATTTTGTTTTGTTTTTTACTAGTTTTATGAATTTTTAAACCTATTTTCTATTTTGATAGCTATTATTGGAGGTGTAGCCGCCATAGCAGTCGTACTTCTGGTGGTGCTAATAGTAGTACTTGTTTATGCTGTCCGTAGGTAAGTTTATTTTCAATATTATGGGTTTCAGTTAAAGTAATATAATTTGAAAAATACGTAATTGCGTGTAGTTTTTGTAAGACAGTCTGATATAGTACTTACAAAGATACTTTATTTTCTACTTATACTGGATTTTAAGTTGGTCACAAGGCTTGAAAAGTTTCGTCGTCGATTTAACGTTTAAACCTCAGGTCAACGTTTTGTCGGGCTACTTGCTTCATATGTTTATGCTTGAACGTATTGGTTTGAAACTGTGCATAAACAAAATCTTAATTTTGTCATAATACGTATATCGTCACGTTTTAAATAATAATAATATTACTGGGTAACTCTTACTATTTCATTTTATGTATAATGGAAAACGTATCTAAAAAATTTTTAGTGTGTGTGTCAACCAATATACATATTATATTGTTGCGTCAGCGAGGTCACGAGACTAGTATCACGCCACGTCCTTCTCGAACCTTCGTGAATTGTCGGGAGACTACTAGATTGGGGGTAGTATGGTATATATAAGACGGTCACAACGTGACGGAACAATGTGTGTAATTCAACTGAGTATTGTTG
>NW_013666793.1:0-7770 GCF_000517525.1 Limulus polyphemus
AACATTAAACTTACATGTGTATTGTAAATATCCAGGCATAAGATGCTATAGCTAGAATCCAGAAAAATCATAGTTCAATAAGCGATTAAATCAGCACTATAAAACAATAATTAATATAATATGAAAGAAATATTACAATAGAACTAAAATTAAATAATTATTTTAAATTGCTAATTGTGTAACTTTAGTTCGGGCATTTTGGTATACTTGCTTTTGGGATATGTGTCTTGGAAGGTAAGTTTTGTATTGCAGTATTTATGAAACAAATGAGTTACAAAATAAATGGTGAGTCTAGAATTAAAACAAAAAACGTGAAAAGCGAAAAACACACTCACACATTAACCTCTATAAATTTTCTCATGGCATGCTTAAGAGCAAAGTTCTGAACATTTCTAGGCTATCGAGTTTCATAGAAACATTCTTAAGAAATCCGCTTCTTGTCCGAATTTTTTAACAGCGTCACGTATTTAAGAGTTCGTCTTTGCACGTTGCTGTACAAGTCATTAGTGGCTGCCCATTCTACAATGTAGCGTGCTAATATCACAAGTTTTGCTATAAACTTTATTTACTGGAATACTACGCTAGTATTTCCCCTAGTTTCGTTGAGAAGTAGAATGACACTTAATAACTGCGTGCAAACATGGCCTTAGTTATGCAACCTGTCTAGTTGGTGATATTCTAGATAGTTTTTGTCGTCTTATTGGTCAGTCCGGCCTTGATGGTCTACGCTTGATTATGAAGAGGTTACTGACCCGACTGTCAAATGGAGTATAGTGATGACGACATCCAGGTCATATTGATTGCGATTGGCTCGACTATCAGAGGTGACCCCGATTCTCCGATCAAATTACAAGTTTAAAAAAAAAAGGTTTAAAAGTTGAAGAAGTACAAAATGACCAATTGGCAGCTCCTTATACTTTATTTTGTAGCCGACTATGTAGGTTGTTTTCGAAAGTTTTACTTTCATTATCAGTTAGTGGCTGCTTTGATTTATTTAAAACATTGTACTCTTTATTTCTGTCAGTTTTCTTCAATTACTACTATTTTCATACAGAGTTTAAAATGTTCTTACATCTGCCTATTGTACAAGAGAGTTCAGCATCCTAGTCATTATGATTGGTTTGTCTGTTATTAAGCGCAGAACTACACAATGGATACTTTTTTAACGTCATAAGCCCAGAAACTTACCATTCGTACTAATGGTATCCAGATGCTTAATGGTGTTAGATATCTGATGTAAGGACTTGTTTTGCATCAGTTATAACTAGAGTCAAGTATAGTGGATTTAAAGTTTTTATTGAATCTACCTGGAATGTAGGACTAGACGAACTTCCGAAATTTGTGGTTGAACATGATGAAAATCCCATCACAATGACCCACAATGGCTTTGCATTTAAAAACCTCCATGTTTAAATCAAAAGACCGTAATCATACACCGAGTTCTATTTGTATGAATTAAGCAATCCACATACTACTGTTTTAAATGTAGTGTTATTATTTTCAAAATGTATATATTTTTCAGTTATTTCAGTTTTTGAAAGTGATTTAAAAAAATGCTGAATCGTAAAAATGAAAAATATTTCATTTGGGTTTATAATCAAAGGGTTTCCCTAACGAACATTAAAATAAAAACTCGCAGTAAAACTAAGAGTAGGAAATGATATTGTTACCAAACACTTTCCTAGAAACGGAATGGTGGTATGAATGTTATAAACATCTAAATACTCTGAAATAAAAAGGTTAGGTTTGTTTTGTTTTGATTTTCGCCCAAAGCTGCACGACGGCTATCTGCGCTAGCCGTCCCCGATTTAGCAATGTAAGACAAGAGGGAAGGCAGCTAGTCATCACCACCCACCGCCAACTCTTGGGCTACTCTTTTACCAACAAATAGTGGGATTGATCGTCACATTATAACGCCCCTACGGTTGAAAGGGCGAGCATGGATTCGAACCCTCGACCCTCAGATTGCGAGTCAACCACCTGGCCATGCCTGGCCAAAAAAAATAAAAATAATTCATTAAAAATAGCATAAAATGGAGGATGAGTTGTTTGGAGACCACAGAATAAAAGTGATTATTTTAGTACCTCGAAAATGATTTAATCAATGACCTAAGATCCGTTAAAATGACATCATGGCTTTAAAATGTTTTCTTATGACACATTTCAGTAGTCAGAACAAATTTTTCATGTTCATAATCTGACTTCATAAGCAACTACATCGTTCTTGACAATTTCACAATTATATTAATTTCTTGGTTATTAATCCTCTGGGAAGAACTCGAGCCATGCTTCTTCCTGGAAGACAGAACCCTCGATACTACTACAATATACGAACGTAAACTGCATGACCGATAAATTGTTGTTGGTTTATGTGGTGATTGTTCACGATTTATAGCCGAAAGTAGTAACAACTGAAATCGGCAAGATAAACTAGAAAGTAATAACAACTGAAATCGGCAAGGATAAACTAGAAAGTAGTAACAACTGAAATAGGAAAAATAAACTTCAGAAAACTGAACATGGTGAACTTAACCGGCAATATAAAATGAAATATTCTGTTGAACAATAAAAACAAAAATTAAATTAAAGACGAAAGAATGTTTTTTGTTTGTTTTTTAAAGTTTCACAATAAAGTTTTAAGCATTTCACAGCACAAATAATAATAGAAAAATAAATAAAATTACATCAATTCTTTTAAGCCAAATCTAGACACTATTTGGTAAGTTTATTCTCTTTTTCACGGAATCTGGCTATTTATTTCCGCTGTGAGAACGAAACAATCAAGAGGTATCAGTGATACCCATCCGGTCTAGATTGGGCTAATATAACGAAACAAGGAAATATAATCAAACCATTGCGTTACTTTTATAATGGTGTATTATATACAAAGAATGTATAATGAATAACTTCGCGTAATACACAGAGAAAATTACAACTAAGTGGCCACGTTTGGCCAAGTTCTATCTGACAACTGTGCATCTTGATAATAACCCTGTAGCTCAGTTTCTTCTGTAAAAGGCTCCCATTAATGTTGTCATGTCCAAAGCATACCACACCTTTCTGCAGGCTTTCGGTAATTAAATGAGAACAACAGCTCCCTAGCGCCAGTTTCAAGAGTCTGATCATACAGAAAGTCATAGGTACTGCTTACGGTGGCTTGACCGGTATGTTGTCGTATGGAATAGCACATAAATATTGGATTCCTTCTCCAGCTGTTTGAAGTATGCGATGGTTGACTGGATATGTCATGGAAGAAACCTTTGTACATGACTTGTGTTGTTTTTACAGACGGACTTCCTTGATTGTGTTGGGTACTGCTGCTTGGGACACCTGGGCGGATTTTGCCACTGACCCTTTATTTATGACGACGTGAAACCCACTTGAAGTAAATATATAGTAGAGACGGTTGATATGGGTATTAAAAACTTTTAATATTTAAAACACAAGAAAAGTTTGTAAGACCCATATCAACCGTCTCTGCTATATTACTGACCCTTTGTATTCGTAGATTCTAATCTGTTACAAGGCACCGCACTTTCCTTACAACAGCAGGGGTGTGATAGTTGCAGGTACCTTTCTGGATGGTCCTCGTGCTCAAAGTTGACTCATTACCATCTCCCTACCTATGTGCACAATTACCAATTAAGCACTGTTCAGGTAATTAAACCAGCGAAATTCACGATAGCTGTTCGTGCACGCGCAAGGCTGTTGCTGTTTTATTATATCCCAACATAAACCACAAAAACTTTGAAGTATGATCTAACTGGTATTTGTAGCAGCATGTGATCAGTTTAGAAAAGGAGACAAAAATAATGAGTTATCGTCATTAAAAATAAACCAACTATATCTCTTAAATATACCAATATGTGACAAAAACCATCAGTTACTTCAAAATAAAAATTAGCGTATCTTAAAACAACAACAACAACAAAACATGAAACAGAATGAACAATAAGTAAAGCGAAAACGTTAGAGGTAATCAATGCACAATACTTTTGTATAAAAAGAGAACTTCTAAAGCTCTGTCTGCAATATGCCTGCCGCATGGATCGAACCTCGAGTTTTAGCATTATAAACCTTCATTCTTACCACCATTAAAGAAGTATCCAACTGGATGTAGTACTTAATGATTTCGAGATTAGAGAACGTGAATACCATGAATAGCTTTAGTGATCGATTGTATGTAATTTGAAGATTAAGGTATTTCTTTTCTGGCAAAAATGTGTGTTTTTTTTGTTTGTTGTTGTTGTTTTGTTTTTAATATACTTTGAGTGTACTTTTAGCAGGAAATATTACAATTTTAACCAATTTTTTATGTTGACAACCTTTAAGTGTTTCCCCCATTTCAGTCCTCTAATGACTTCAAAAAATATTGAAAGACTGTACAGATCAAATATTAACTGCAGGATGTTGGTTATCAGTTTCATTGAACCAGCAATACTTATGTATCACCAGCAGTCTTGTCACCTAGAGGAGACAAAACTCTGGTAACATGTAGTTTATTTTAATGACTTACTAAAGTTAATTACACTATTAGGAAAGATCTTCACCCAATGTACACAGCTGATGACCAAGAAAACAAAAATCAGGTGAGACTTACGTTTGTTTGTTGTTTAGCAGAAAACTAATACTTGAAAGACTGTAGGAGACAGTATCTTAAACTATTGAACAGTCCCTTGATATAAATTTAATGTGCTATGTCATCAGGGTATCGAAAAAACAATTTTTGGTAAACCAGGGACCCAAATACTTCCAGCCTATGCTAGAACAGGCTATCTAAAAATATGTACAAATGGTCCCGATAGCATGATATACAACAAATGAAAATCATATATCCACTCGTATACTAAATACACACTAATTCTTCGATATTCAATATGGGACTATATGTGCTCTGCGCATCAGGGTATCGAAAGAAAAATTTTAGTATTATAAGTCTTCAGATTTACCTCTAGGGAGGAGAGTGGGGGAGGGCTAGTGATACTTTTGTGAGATTTGTTTGTTGATTTTCGCGCAAAGCTATTCGAGTGTTATCTGCTTAGTCGTCCCTAATTTTTCAATGATAGAATAAAGGAAATGCAGCTAGTCAACACCACCCACCGCCAACTGTTGAGCTACTTTTTACCAACGAATACTGGGATGCACCGCTACGTTATATCGCCCTCACGGCTGAAAGAGAGAGCAGGTTCTGTGACGGATTTTCATTCAGCGATCCGCAAGTTGTGAGTTGAGCACCCTAACCACCAGGACTCCATGAGGTTGTATAATCGAAACTTGCTACCTAGTTTTGAATATCAGGCAATTGGTTTATGAATTATCCTAGAAAACTTAAACGCGTGATCTATCGATCTCGAAAAAGAAAGAGAAATGAACTGCGATTTGTGTTAATGTTCATAAAAATATTATGAACACAGTAAATAACTATATATTACAAACAAATTAAGAATCATCATTTTTAAAACAATAACTCCTTGAAATTGATATAAATTAAGTCGTTTTAAAATTTAAACATATTTAAATACTTTCAAGAACATTTAGGAAACATACGATAGCCTGAACGTAATAAAAATTACGTCAGATTACACGGAAAAATGCGCTTCTGGACAATGTAAACCGAGTTTTTGAGGCTGCCTGCAATGTAAACCGAGTTTTTGAGGCTGTCTGCTGCTGAGTGCTATGTCCTCGGGGAATAGTCAAACATATATACATAATTATTGAATTACATCTTGGAAACAAACTTGATGACGTGTTTTATTAAAACCTCTGACTCGCTTCAAGGTTTTTAATATTAATCATAAACAAGTAGGTTACCCATAAAAGGTAACCTAGTGTGAGATTCTAGGTTAGAGTGTGAGATTCTAATGATTTTGGACAACCAACTCATATAAGTGTTGATTGGAAATGATGAGTTGATTATATACCCTGATTCCTTGCTCCTGTTTAGAAGAATTACAGAAAAAGAACATATATTTGCCTTATTCCTGCGATATCATGACTGGATGATGATGACTCAAATATGACGGGAACCACTGAATAATTTCAATGTTTGAAACAGATGTTTTTCAAAGAATATACTCTTTCACCATGCTTTGTTGCTTTTTGGTCAATCTACGTGCATTTTGATTTACACGTACTTTATCCACATAACAGAATCAGAGCAAATAATAATAATTAACTAATTTCCATAAGGTAAGATACATTCAAATTAATGTGAAAACTTATATCCATGGAAACAAGTAAATAAATTTCACGAATCTTGCATAATTTTAATGATAATTGTTATTTTTAGCGCATAGCTACACAATGGGTTATATGCGCATTGTCAACTGTAAAGAATTGAGCCTCAGATTTTAGAGTTGTAAAAAGTCCGTAAACTTACCGCTGATCTAACACCAGAAGACTTCAAAGTCTAAAAGTTTCATTTTCTATATAAAACATTCTAAAAGTTACTTTTTGAGGATCAGAAGAGTCATAAAATTATCCTAACAACATATAAAGCTACACTGGATGACAGTTTTCTAGCAACGCCCACGTAAAATAAAGGGCTGAACTTGCACATATTTCAGTTGGTTGTGGCATGTTGTATCCACCGCAGGGAATCGAACTCCGGATTTTAGCGTTGTAAGCTCATATATTTCCTCTCTGTCTCACTGTTGAACACGCTGATCATAACAGTTAAAGGATATTTTGAATTTGCAATATTATAGCTACGAAAACAAAAATCCATCGTTAAAAGGTAACATCAATTGATCCTCGCGGATGATTTTTACGTACATCTGATGATCAGCGATGTGGTCTACAATCGAAACGATTAATCGTTCAGCCTATATTGGTTAATGCAAATTTGCTAAATGTGTTTTTGTATTATTACAGTTCATGACATTTCCCTCTAAGTATGTCGATACGAAAAGCAAGGGTTTAAGATTAGAACATTGATAAGGTCTTAAATTATTTTCGACTACTCTTCTAAAAGAATAAATTTCTGAGCATCTTTAGACTCTGAGATCAGTTGATGGAATATGACGTGTTTCCCAAGAGTATTCCATACATACTCGATGGAATTGAAGTCCTGTGGGGTTAAGGATATTACATTCTGTAAACCTGTTTTTCTTCAAGAAATGTGTCGACCATTTTATCATGATAAGGATGGGTATAGTCACCAACTAGGCTGAAGTTAGGGCTAATTCCACCAAAAACAACCTATCACGAAGGGTACCAGAATGTATTCCCTATCGTGTGTACTCTAATGTGTGAAAATGTATATGGTTCCAGGTTCTTCTCAAGTAAGTGTAATCCTGTTATTTCGCTGCAAGGTGAAAATTGCTCCACATTGCTATTCTGCTCGCACCATTTGTTCATTACAGGCGAGCTGTTTCGTATCCTGCTATAAGCGAAATGCCTCTCATCGGCTTCTGACATACAAGCCGATCTTATGAAGTCTGTTGTTAATCATTTGACAACAAATCAGTTGCAGTTGTGAACATCTGATTGAATGTTGAAGTCTGTACCTTATGTGTTTGGCGAGCTGGGATTAAAAGGCATCAGTTGTTTGCTTATGTCGTGGTCCATGATGGACTACCTTTTCCGTGTATTGGAACAATGTTATCATTCTACTAACAACATTTTTAGCTATATAGAGCCAATTCGCAACAACGTGCTGTGACTGGCTGGCTTCCATTTGTCCAATGGTTCTCCACATGAGTAAAACGTACTGTTGCGTCATCGAGGTCACGTGACGCTAGTAACACGTCATATTCTCGAAGCTTCGTG
>NW_013666793.1:8699-11477 GCF_000517525.1 Limulus polyphemus
CAAGAATACTCTAGTATTTGTTAGATAGGGTAGGCTGGTATATAAAAGAGGGGATTGTAATGTCTGTGTAGACAGTGAGTAATTGAACTGCAGTCAGAAGTATTATTGACGTTCGTTGTAATAGCGTTTGTTTAGCGCGATTGTTGGAAGTTGAGTGTATCGATAAAGTTTTTGTTTATTTGTAATTAAGCACAAAGCTACACAATGGGCTATCTGTGCTCTGCCCACCACGGGTATCGAAACCCGGATTCTAGCGTTGTAAGTCCGCAGACATACCGCTGTGCCACTGGGGGGGCACCGGTAAAGTTATATTCGAAAAGAATAAACCAGTTTTTATTAAGAAAGAACTTGTGTCGCTTAAGTTTCGTCGGAACGAAGTTACGGAAAATTAATTAACAACCGGAGATGTAACAGTACAAATGTCTTATTTGAGTTCTAAACAAGATTAATGAATAATTTATAGCCACTGAACTTTAAATTTACTTCAAAGTGGCGATTGAGACAAAATTTGTATGAAATAATCTACAGGCAGAATAACCAATCATTTGCATTTCAGAACACGAAACTGGTGCTTGATTGGCATAACAATAAACTGAGGAGGGTAACATTGTTTCGTAATGGAAGTTATATCTTGTCAAATTAATAATACACTAAGTTATATATATGACCATTAAATTGTTTTGAATAGTGTATTACAGCTCATAAGTTTAATAAAACCTGGTTATTAGATCATTTTGAAAAGTTTATTAGACTCGAGTATCAAGGTGTGTATACGTATATATAAACAAGTACTCTAGGCTGACTTTATATATTTGCCTTGAAAACCAACTCTATCCATCTCGCGGTCGTACATATATAGTTTCTGTTTTTTTGGAAACACTATAGTTAATGCGGTGACAAACATGTTAATAAAGGATGCTCCTTTCTAAGCTCATCTCTGGGGTAATGGACAAAATATGTTATTAATGTACATGTATTAAGGTTATGCCAGCAGGCCTAATAATTCTCCTGTGTAATAAGTCTCACAGCTCACGGGAAAAAGTAACTGCACACATCCGTTCCCACCACACCATTTACATTTGATTTATGTGATACATATACGTAGCTCAACTACTTTAGATAATTTTTTTAGTCTTTACTTAGCCATTTATCGCAAAGGCTCAGGCCAGTTCATATTTATTTTATGAACAGAAAACGTTGCTTTCATTTTCAAACCCAATGTTCGCAAGGAATGTATAAAATAGGGAAAAAAAGCATTACTATGTAGAACTATCTTTATAAAATATAAAAAAAGCATTACTATGTAGAACTTTTTTTTCACTTTCAATGAAAACTGTGATTGATATAATAAACGTGAAGCTTATATTGAAATAATACTTCCAACAAATATGATTCTCTAAGAATGAATTAAACAATGGACGGAATATCGGTTTAATTATCAGCATTATGGAAATTATATTGTTAACAGCACCAAATCTGTATTTATTAGATTGAAATTCATCTCCATTTTAAAAGAAATAGTGATCATTTTCAACACTTTAGGCTCCAGGCAATTAGTTGAAGTGATGTAATGATGAAAAAAGCAAACATAAGTACGTTCATATGGGTAGAGTGACTTGAAGATTAAACGCAAACATTAGTAACTACCCACTTAGATTAGGAATATATGTGAAAAAAAAAAACGTATGACTCGTCAAGAAAAGCCACAATATCCGGCATAGCTTTTGGATGCTCCCTTCTAACCGTTATTAAATCGAACTCCGAGAACTGTATCGTTTACCACAAAACCCATGTCTCCATGTTGTCTGGCCTCTCATCTAACTTCATAAGGGAGTCGGCAGTTTATTTCTTCATCAAGAAAGGCCAATTACCCCTTATTATCCAATCAATCTTAATACAACTACACGAACATTTGTACATTATACGTTCCTACTTCCAGTGAGTTATGACAATGTGAAACGCCCTCTTTTCTGTTTTTTCAAAATTTAGGCTGACAAACGGTGATTACAATAAAAATTGTACAATTAAAATAATTATTTTCCATAGCGGAAGCATGTGAGCAAATAGACGCTTGTTAGAAGACAGCTTTGAAAAATGACGATACTTCTCATCAAAACACTGAATAAGTATTTGGTATATCAAAAGTTTAAACTGCGTTATTCGTATAAACATATCCAAAAAGTAAATTACATTTCGTGCTGTAATGAATGTTCTAAAACAAAACTTTGTGTATCGAACCGCCATTCACACAGCTATTCTTAAGTTTTATTCTCTCAAGAATATAAGACTATTGTATCGTCATGAAACAAAATAATTTAAAACGCTAAAATGAATTCAGTTTGAATGTTGTTGTTTTTATATATGAGTATATTGGATGTTGTAGTTTTTTTATACGAGTACGATGGATGTTGTAGTTTTTTATACGAGTACGATGGATGTTGTAGTTTTTTATACGAGTACGGTGAATGTTGTAGTTTTTTATACGAGTACGGTGAATGTTGTAGTTTTTATACGAGTACGGTGAATGTTGTAGTTTTTTATACGAGTACGATGGATGTTGTAGTTTTTTATACGAGTACGATGGATGTTGTAGTTTTTTATACGAGTACGGTGAATGTTGTAGTTTTTATACGAGTACGATGGTGTTGTAGTTTTTATACGAGTACGATGGATGTTGTAGTTTTTATACGTAGTAGTACGATGGTATGTTGTAGTTTTTATATGAGTACGGTGGAGTTAGTAAACTAACGACTAGGTGTTAAAAACCGAGTAGTAATG
>NW_013666793.1:11808-45197 GCF_000517525.1 Limulus polyphemus
TGGATGTTGAGTTTTTTATATGAGTACGGTGAATGTGTAGTTTTTTATATGAGTACGGTGAATGTTGTAGTTTTTTATACGAGTACGGTGAATGTTGTAGTTTTTTATACGAGTACGATGGATGTTGTAGTTTTTTATACGAGTACGATGGATGTTGTAGTTTTTTATACGAGTACGATGGTTGTTGTAGTTTTTTATACGAGTACGATGGATGTTGTAGTTTTTTATACGAGTATGGTGGATGTTGTAGTTTTTTATACGAGTATGGTGGATGTTGTAGTTTTTTATACGAGTACGATGGATGTTGTAGTTTTTTATACGAGTACAATGGATGTTGTAGTTTTTTATATGAGTACGGTGGAGTAGAAACTAAACGACTAGGTGTTAAAAAACCCAGAGAATGAAGTAGCTATTTTCATATTTACTTCTTAGTATATTTATATCAAACTTGGGTTTGTATCCTAGAGATCCAAATACTTCCAGCCTATACTAAAACACGTTATCTAAAAGTATGTACAAATGATCCCGATAGCATGATATACAACAAATCAAAAATATATATCCACTCGTATACTAAATACACACTAATTCTTCGATATTCAATAAGTGGTTAACCTAGTACACCTCTGATTTCGTTGTTAAATTCATGCAAGTGAAAAAAATGACAATTTTTTAAAAAATATATAGGAACTAATTTTTTTATTTAGGTTTTCTAATTTTGCCTAACATAAACTTTTTTTAGTTTGTAGAATCTTGGAACAAAGAGAATAATAAGTACTTTAAATATAGGTAAAAGCCCTTTCTTGATTCCTAACATGTACAAATATGCATTGCCCAAACGTTTTTTTTTGCCCTGTTGGTGTTTGCTTATCTATATAAATATTTTTCACCTAATGTTTCATTTTTACCCAACGAAAAGGAAGGCTGTTGGTCTCTAACATCTGTGGTACATTTAAAATTTTATCTTACATATTCTAATAATCATTGATTTCAATAATGATGAGTTAAAGTGTTTAGTTAATTACATATCGTTTTCTTAATAATTTTAAATTTAATGAAACACACAGAAGAGGATAGTATCAGTTAAACTTTCAGTACAAAAAAAAACCTTGAAAAAATCATAGTATGAGCTTCTAGTAGTTAAAGCAAGAATGTTTTGAAATCTAGAACCTAGAAACAATTTTGAGTAAAAAAGTTACGTTATATACGGTGGTAGTCTTTGATGACTTCGAAGTTAAAACTGAAGTTCAATGTCATTTGGCAAGGGTTAGTTTACGCAAGCAAGAATGTGAAGTTGTTGTCATTTTGTTTTTGTCATGTTTTTGACAAGTTTGCAACTAGATATCGACTTAAGGTAAAAAACAAAACAAAAATCAACCATAAGATTCATCTTAAAGACTACAAAAACATATTTCGCTGCGAGATAATGAGTAACTTAGAGTAATTTATAGTTACCTTGACTTTCAACCTTTGTATTTTTGAAAACTTGCAGCACGTGCGTGCGTTTTGTCTACCCAGTATCCTTGAGACTAATTTGACCAGTAATCTGATGACTGCATAGCCTTACGAAAACATGATCAAAACATTGATGTCCTTAACAGTTAGCCTAATCTTTAAATATTTAAGAAAAATCTATACAATTTATAAATGGCAATCAAACACGTAACTAAACAAAATCTACTTCTTGCAACAAAACTTACATAAAGAGGAGTTACAGTAACTTAACGTTTCACATTTAATTTTATAAATTAATCTTCAATGTTTAGAATATGATGTGGCAATCACCGGCATTCACATCATAAGAAACGCAATTTGTAACCTTACCACAAGTCGTTATAAATAAGTTTCGTTTTTACTTTTATTTTTGCTACCAATGAAAGTAATGAATTTTATTTACAATAACAGTCTTGCAGTTTTCTCAGTGAAATTAATTCACGTTAACGAACATGAATATAATTTTAGGTGCCAAAAAAAAGTAAAAAAAAAAAAACTACCGAAAAAACACTTGTTGAACAACAATACTAATATTAACTGACCTAGGCTGGAAATATCATTTTTATACCAATCAATTTTAAACATTTTTATATTATAACACAAACAAGACTTTTTTCATTAAAAGTTTATTAATATTCTGAAATTACGTGGTACAGATGAAGTTATTTTGAAATGGCTCTCTCTTCTTAGTAATATGAAACATCCTTACATTACAACGACCATGAAAACCATATACTGTAAAACTTTATTTAACAGAGAACCTCCACTTGTAGAAACCGCTTTGTTCGTATTTTAATTTTTTATACGACAAGCCACGTGTTTAAACGAGAGCTTATTACAATTTTAAAACTAACTGATCATTTTTCTACTTTTTGTATATTTGTATAAATATCTGCAGCTGCGTAACTCAAGCGAAAGTTGGAATACTCTTGTCACTGTTCACGATAATTCAGTATTTAATTACTGCACTATCACAGAATGTTCTCTTTTTCCTTTCATTGTTATTGTAAATGCAAATAGAAACGGAAAGAAACAAGTTCAAAGAACCAGCGAATATATTAACATGTATTATATATAAGCTCTAAATGCCATGTTGTTGAACTATATTGCCATGAGGGTGCATTTTCTGTGCTAATAAATGAAAGGGACTTACGTATTCCCTACTCTGGCCTCTATACTAGGCTGTACGTTATAACAAGAAGCACAAGTGACGTTCGATACGATACACAGAATATCTAGTAGTCCTCAGAAAGTAACCTGCCGGTTCCAATTAACCTCATGAAATACGTACTGCTAAACAGCTGCAGGGATCATAGTCCCAGTTGCATCCCCTAAATCCAACTGTGGAAATGTTGTAATTACTATTTACTGAATATAACAATTATTCGGTGTTACAAGATTTTTTCAAAATAAATTATTATTTTTGCACCTTAGATAATAATTTAATAGTTAATGTTGAAAAGCTTTTGAAAATAATTAATAATTAATGATAAACGTACTGTGCATCGCGATGCTTCAGTGCCCTTTGTATTTAAACCCAACGACTTTGTATAATTAATGTTGGTTTATGAGCATTTTAAATAAACAGTACTGCATAAAAGGACAAGAACACAAATCTAATACTCACCCTTGGTTTGGACAGTTCCAAGCTGATATAGGTCAGTTTCTCACAATTACCAGCAAGTCAGTGTACAACTACAAACTTCCTTTTCATTCACCACTTCTCAACTAATATAGATGATATAATCAAAATATGTCAGATTTTGCACCATAATTATTGAGTTGGTAGTTTATACATGCGGTTAGTGACACTTTCAATATAAAACACTCCCAAATAAACGTTTCTCATCTTTACGTATCTTCTAGAGGTTTCCTTGCTACAAGAAATACAGTGACACACGCACGTCTTAAGCTTCCAATCCCCCATTTACACCTAATCAGACTCAGGACGCCCAGTCTCAAACTACTCACAATTTCTACATTCGTACCCCATTGAAGGACGAGTAAGGCCGCGGTAGATAAACCCTCAACCTTAATGGAAAGTCTTACTTCAACCAATGCCGAAAGGCCACCGCCAACTAGGACGAGTCTATGTGTGTCAGTTAGGGGGAATTTAAATACAAACGAACGAAATTCAAAGTTTATGTATACAAACACTACTTAGTATTAGAATTTACTGCTTTACGAATTTCTATATTTAACATTTATGGAGATGAGTTTGATATATCAATAAAAACAAGAACTGAAAGAATGTATATATATATACAGATTTCTGTAATTTATTAATGTCAACAATCAAATAAATATATTATTATTTACAAAACACTTAATTTACACTGTTCTCAACAGTATTATCGTGGGTGTCTTGTAGTTGTTTACGTTACAACGTCAAGCTGTTAGCCAGTCGAAAGGCAAGTACTTAACAAACAAAATGCAACAATATGTAAGCTTATTTATTCAAACATTTAAAGTTTCGTTTCGGTTAGCTTAACGTCTTTTTAAAAACAGTTTAATTAGTGTAATTTATCCTTTAATCATATTGGGCTAGTGTTAGCTACTTTCGGCTGAAATGTGTTTTTAATTATTATTTTAAGTGTTGTGTCTGTCAACTTAATTAGTTGAAACCATTTATCTTTCAGGTGAATTATGTTTCAGGCTATCGTTAATTATTTATTTATTTGTTTTTCATTTCATCAAGACAACCCTTTATAGCAACCCTGGTAATTTTTAAAGATAAATGAATAAACCAATTCCGTAAATAGCTTTGATAAAAAATATTCACTCATTACATTATTCTTAAAATAACCCAAGAGGAAGAGATAAAATTTTACATACATATAAAAATAACGGTAAATTAGACAAAGAATTATTTTTATATTTTTATTGTTCTTTATTTCCTAACTATTAACGTTATCTTTAAACCGAGCATTCGATACCCGCAGCGGGTAGAACACAGTTAGCTCATGCTGCAGTTTTGTACTTAACAACCACAACAAACCAAACTCAATAGGAATATTGGGTTTCCTAAATTATGTTTGTTGTAAATCACAAAGCTCCACAATGAACTACCTGTGCTCTACCCGCTGCGGGTATCGAAACCCAATTTTTAGCGTTATAAGCCCACTGACTTGCCGCTGAGCCACCGGGGAACTCTTGAATTATGATTCATTCCCTTTATGAGTAAAACGTCTCCTCTAATTACCAAAACATTCCTAAAATCATTCCATAAATCTGGGCGTGATAATAGCTGATTAGAAACGTAATTTATTACTATTATCATGAACCACTAATGTGGTCCATAATTGGGATCGCAAGGAATTGCACAAAAACCTAGAAGAACGTTCGGGCAAAAAACATCTTAAACAATAAAGATTCAATTAAAATAACACTATGAAACCTTTACTAAGGCTGGACAAATATAAACATGGACAAAAAAAGCGCACATGTTAGACGTACAAGGAAAAGAAAATCCGCTAAAAACGGCCCTTTGTAATTCTTCTTCTTGTTGTTATTATTCTGATGCCAGCCTACAACAAAAACGACTTGGTACATTACATCCAAACCTTTTGTACAATACTAAATAAGATACTGCGAAGGTCGTAGCGGTATTGAAAAGTATATTTATTTATTCTATATTTTACATACGCTAATAAATAGCATAATTCTAGTGTAAACGATGTTATCATTACCCATTGAAATTAGCTTTTTCACAAATATCTATTCCTATAAAATGCTTAAGTACGGGGTGAAACAAAAATTACCAGCCAATAATATATGAACATTAGTTGAATAACATGTAGATACTAAATGCTTTGCACAATATAAAATCGGTGTCCTTAGGGAGCTAACCCCTATATTATGTATGATGTGAAGTAGTAAAAAAAAATCAATATACATAATATCAAATTTTATTACACACATTCGTAGAATAATTACTTTAAAAGACACGAAGATTTATTTAAAGCGACATTTTAGACGAATATGTTTTATTTGAAAAGGCTACTTTTATACTGGTAAAATTTTATACGTGCTTAATGGGGGTTGTGTCTTAGTCTAGGCATATATTTTCCCATTGCTATTGTGACGGATTTACAATCATATATCTATTTTAATATCGATGTTTCTTTAAGTTAACTTTATATTTCGAAACTTGCATAACTTATTCTGTTAAATCTATATTACAAAATTCCCGCTTATTCACCAAACTGTAGAAAATTCTCGAGTATAAGAATCAAAAATATATGTGTCTACGTAAACACTGGTATGTCGTTTATATTGTTGCGTAAGCTGAAGTTTCCAAAACTCTCCTCACGCCTATAAATATAACCAACGCGACGCGCCAAAGACAGTATATATTATTAGTTTGCTATAGTTGGTGTGCTATAAACTTCGGAAGCTATAACTTAGCATGCTTGTAACACTCAGAATAAGGTTCGTGTGAATGTGTATTTTTGTTTGTTGGAGTTCACGCAAAGGTGATAGTCTAGATGGAAGGCAACAACTCAACTTCACCCACTGCCAGCTCTTGGGCTACTCTTTACCAACGAATAGTGGAAATGAATGTCGCTTTATAATGCTCCTACAGCTGAAAGGGCAAACATGTTCGGTGACAGGATTCGAACTCGTGACTCGCAGACTGCGAGTCGAGTGCCCTAATCACCAGGTGTTTTACAGGATTCATGTAAAAGTCTAATGCACATATACGATATGTCCACCGGTAGATCAAAAGTAAAGTTACGGACTTACAACGCAAGATTCAGAGTTCGATTCCCTGCAGTGAACAGAGCGCAGGTAGCCTGTTGTTTAGATTTACGCTACAATAATGATCAACCAATATATGTATATATATATAAATGCCCATAATGACGGTTATGACCTTCTTCTTCTAGTATCTGTTATATAAAATCGATGTGTTACATTGAATTATTTAAATAATACGTTTTTCAAAGAAATATCACTGAAGCATCACATGTTAAGTTTGGTAATTCCTGTTCTTTCATGGTAATCACGAGTCCTTAATTGGCACATTTGTTTGTCTGAGTGGTTATAATTTTGGTAACAGCAACTTGAACTAATTAAGCAAATATTTGCTCATGTAGGATATGCTATACAGTTATTCTTTTGCCAAGTGTAATTATTTTTTTCTTACTCAGCCTTCAATTAATCAATTACCTGTCAGAATAACACATATATGCCCAAAAAACAAATAAAAAGCACTGAACGTCAAATCCACGTTACGCGATTACTTTTCCAGATCACGTGGTTTACGGTAAGTGTAACATTGGCATCCGCCATTTTAGACTTCAAGCTGCCCATTGTTTCGTGACAATGGTAGAGATAAAGCTGAATGAATGCGCTCTGAATCTTGAAAAATATGGCAAAATGTTTTGAGAAAATGAGTTAAGAGAACTATATATCGATAATTCGGTTGTATTCGATCCAGATATTATTCCACGACTTGTCTGAACATGACACGATGTCAAAACATGATTAGCTCCCAGATATTATGATATTCGTTTGTATCTTATTGATCCCATTAGTAGTTTAACCCATGAAAGTATGAAATGGTATAAAATCCTGTCTTGTTATAAATTCTTCTTAGCAGGATACGTGTCAAGAGTGAAAGTAAAATATATTGTGGCTCCTGTCTTTGTAAAGGTTAAGGTGAGCCTTTTTGTAGCTTCTATTTTTTTTTCTCGTATATAGTTGTTACTATGAGCATACAACTTGTTCTTTTCAGTATCGATTATTAGTAGTATTCAATCTCTCGGTGTACGACATAGTGATGTCTGACTGAGACTGGCCTAATCTAACGACTGTACCTATATCATTGTAATTACCTATGTTATTTGTTGATATCCATAGAAATGATATAGGGCCCTTATCAAATACCAATAGCTTCATTAGTCAATAAATAGTATGATACTTACACATATTTAATGACAAAGTATATATTTATTCAAATATTATTCAACAAATTTGTCCTAATACCTTTAACAATGACCCGGCATGGCCAGGTGGTTAGGGCGCTCGACTCGCAATCTGCGGGTTCGAATCCCCATCACACCAAACATGCTCGCCCTTTCAGCCGTGGGGGCGTTATAATGCGACGGTCAATCCCACTATTCGTTGGTAAAGGAGTAGCCCAAGAGATGGCGGTGGGTGGTGATCACTAGCTGCCTTCCCTCTAGTTTTACACTGCTAAATTAGGGACTGCTAGCGCAGATAGCCCTCGTGTAGCTTTGCGCGAAATTCAAACCAACCAACCTTTAATAAAACGTGCACTTCACATACGAGAAAACTATTAAAGTTGCAAATTTACCTAATGACTGCAGTAACCCATATTTTCTCTTTGGATCAGCTGTGAATCTGTAAAAAGATATACCTGGTTCTGAACCATGTCTATTGTGGAGCCAAAAGCGCAACAATGGAAAGACATTTTCATGTTTTGTTGTTGTTGTTGTTTTTTTTTTCACTGCCTACAATACACGTGCGCTGCCGTCCAATATGTCAGACACTGGGACAAAAGAGCAAGATCACGTGATGTCATGACATCATTCTGGAAAGTTCTGTTGTCAGGAAAGTAATTTTAAGGTTAGGAAAATGGCAATCTACGAAAACTTTCAAGTTTAAATGAGAAACACTTTGTGATTTGTGATGAAATAATTACCTAAGAAAAGACCGGATGGCTTTAATAAATTAAGCGAAGTTGAACCTTGAAACGCTCATTTCATTGCAGCAAATTATTTCATCGATCGTATGTATATACATAAAGAGTGAATCCGTTACCTCGTGATTAGAACATGAATGGTTTATCCGCTCTATAACATCATGTCATTCAACAAAAGCCCTACACCAAAGTGCTGTTTTCGAAAATTTGAGCAACAAAAATAGTTTTATACAATCGCTCTTCATTAAACAAAATTATGTAAATGATTACGTAGCATAAAACGTATTTGAGTGAGACGAAATTAATTTAGAAAAATAATTTCTTAATCACAGGAGCTTGAAAGAATTACCTGTGAGAAAACATTCGCAGGACACAACTTACTTTGACTGTATACACAAAAAGCTGTTATGTTAGTGGAACAAAAACGAATTTGCTTCCCCATGTTCAGTTTCGTAATAAGATGTTTTTGTTGTGTTTTTTTGCTTCAGGCATTCGTTAGGGGGAAAAAAATGTGGACCATAAAAACTCTTGACGACAAAGATGTTGTTGGCGTCGACTGGACCATATCAGCGGATATGACGATTTGTTAGGACTTAAATAGCATAATTATATAGTACGGCAACGCCTCCTAGGAAGGAAATAAAACTTGTAATTCAAGAAAAAAAAAGTGTGTTTATTTTTACTTCGTTACGTTATTCACTGGGCATTCCTGGTTTATTTCCCAGCTATAAAACACACTGATCATGGGTAAACAAACACCCCTTATCAAAACAGCGATTTGAAATACACACTTTCAATCTGTAACTGCATCTCGTTTCTAAGGCACAGAATAAAACCCACAGTGACTTCATAACTGAGAGAAAACACTGTCCAGTACTGACAGGAAATAGCAGTTGTGTTTGCATCCAAGCTGTCTTCTAACGACTCCGGTTCCTAAATTACCCGTTAAGAAAATCAAGCTGACATTCTTAGAATAACTAAGTTTTTTCATATCTTTATTTTGTCAGTGTTAGACGAAGAACAGAAACGTTGAAATGAAGTTTCTGTAAGTTTAGAACAGTCTAGCCAAAAGTAGTTTATTCTCTAATCCTGATATTTCAGACTTATCCGTAACTAATAGTATTCTGCACATCCCAAACAGAGCTAATTGTTGAAACAAATTAAAATATGTAAAACTTGGTACAGTTTACTTACGATAAGAGCAACCTCTATAGTCTCGGCGATCAACGTGTGGTGCGAGGACCCGCTGGAGTGCGTTATCCTAAAGTGCGACAGTAAATATAGAGTTTCCATACCATAGTTTTTTGTTGTTGTTTTTAATTTGAAAGAAAAATGTACTTTGCTAGATTAAATGAAAATATTTTTATTTGAAAATGTCACTAATCTACGCATTACATATTTCAATGCCGTTTTTATCAACTGTAGAGTCAGCTTCTGCAGATAGACCCGTCTGATTATATGTGTTAGTAAGATTGTCTTCCGTTCGGGAAGGAGTTCATCAGGATGAAATAAAAGCTGAGAAACACGATCAACAAAGTTATTGATATTTTAGCAAATATATATATGAGCGTGAGTTTGTATGTTTGCAGTTAAGCACAAAGCTACACAATGGACTATCTGTGCTCTGCACACCACAGGTATCGAAACCCGATTTCTAGAGTTGTAAGTCTGTAGACATACCACTGGGCCACTGGGGTGGGGTGGGGGTATGTGCGTGAGAGAGAGAGAGTAAATAACCTTCGAACTCTGCTAGAAAGAGTAAATAACCTTCGAACTCAGCTGATTTATAGTCGGATCAAACATTGCTGTTTCTTGCTAAAAAAATTCACCAGCCGTTTACTTTGTATCCGTTTTTATCCACAAAGAAGGCAGTTCTGAAATTTTCCTCGCACATGAAGACAGTAAGAGATATTTCCTTTACCTTAGTAACGAATGTTAACGATAATTAAGGCATGAAGTAGAAGTAGTATAGGATAAGGCATCAGAAAAGTAGTAGACAACACCGAATACAAACAATATTGAAATAATAACACACTTAATTTTGTAATTTCTCACGACAATATTGACGCTGCAAATTTGTAACCATTTATCTTAATAGTGCTTTTATATGGTGGTGTTTATATGGAATAAGAATTCATGAGTAGAGAAATGTCATTCTTCTTAATAACTAGAGCAAATATAAATATAGCCTACTGAGGCCCCAATCCTATAGACGAAACTGTTAAATATTTAAGCAGCTATGAGAGAAATCTAACAAAATATTGGTGCTCATGTGCGAGACGTGTGTCAATCTAATTATCTTTGGAATTAAGGAAGTTGGTAATGTTCATATAGACAACATTACAGACCAATCATTTCCCACATATTTATCAGGCACAAAACTTAAATTTTAGGATGTTAGCATTTTGGATAGATGTGGAGCAACTAAAGATTGTTTGTATTTAAATAAGTTACAATTGTTTAACATCTGTATCATCGTGTTTCAAAAATACGCATTTAGACCTGCAAGTCATACGCCAATAATAGCACACAGAATGTCTAAATTAAAACAAATGTGCCAGGAGATACCAGAATATGCTTCGTAACGTACTACCTTCATGTTCGGGGGACCATCTTCTTTTGATTAACTGGTGGTGTAAGAGTTCATGGGAATCATAAATATACCAAACCCGATCAAATTATTTCAAATAGGTTCAATATATGCGATAAATCATCAAATCCTATCATTAATAAAATTCTGGAAACTATCAACAGACATTAATCTGAATTTTATTTCATTTTATACTTAACATACTTTTCAACTTGAATTAATTTGATTTCTCAAAACAAATTCTTAACGGTTCGGCCTCCATATGCGGCATAGCCTTCATGAATATTTATATCATTACCTATATTTATTAGTCACATGCTCTCTCCCGCCAGAACATGCGCAATAACAGCAAATGGCAGACATTTAGCAATCTCAAAAGCGAAGAAAACCATACGTTTTGGTCCGAATTGAGTAAATTAATCGACGTCAGTAAACCATGAACAGAGGGAAGTTGTATCTGTTAGTTTTCTAGTCACTCTCTTAGTTTCATGCTGCAATATCGCAACCACATTTGTTTACATCATTTAAAATCATTACTTTCCCAATCCTCTTTCGAATGATTAATACCTAACAATCCTCTCGTTCAGAGGATTGAGAGGTATTAATAACGTAAGAAATTGTGATATCAATAAATTTGATATTTCTGTTGTACGACAATATCAACCAGACATTTTTGCCAAAAAAAAACTTAATTGGATAGTCACCTTGCTAAGCTTTTCGATTCAGGTTGCAGAGCTAATAGAAGTTTTTTGTTTTGGGGCCAATTGAAAGAGCTTTTATTTGTTTTTAGCACAAAGATACACAATGGGCTATCTGCGCCCTGTCTATGCAGGGAATCGAATTCTAGATTTTAGACTTATACGTTCGTGAACTCACTGCTATCACACCAGGGGACCTGAAAGAAATAAGCAATAGTTGGAAATAAAGGATACATTCTTAAGCTTCGAGATGCGAACCCTGTGAGAGAAGACACATATTCGCAATAGCAAAAAACACGAAGGGTCGAAACGGTTGGTAAATCACATTAAAGAAGAAGTAAAACTCTTGTGCTTTATACACGTGGACACAAGAAACGTTAATTTATTGTCCTTCCAGTACGTTTGTACGTATGTGACATAGAAACGCAGAAATTACTGTGTACCTTTTCATCACAATGTATATGTATGTACATACATATATCTATACATTTTATATTATATACAAATATGCAGATGTAGGTGTGTGTGTGTGTGTTTGTGGACTTTCAGAAGAAATAGAACATAATCTAATAATATATGAACAGAATCAATTCTGATGTATGAAAAGCAGTAACGAGTCGTCATTCTTCATACAAATTACTGTCAACAGCTAATTAATCTCATCTCAGGAAGATGACCTGAATAACTCTGCAATAAAGAAGGGATAACAGTGTTAGAACAACATAAGCATTGATAAGTGATTAGGCAGTGACTTAAGGAGGTCAAGTATATATATATGTAAGCATATCACTGATGAATTGATGGTTGAGAAGACATGATGTGTTGTCATAAGGATTGGAATAAAATTCATTTCTTCTATTAGATATTATACAAAACTGAATACAACCAATTTTAACTTGTTTTAATTAACTTTAAGCATCTTCAGTGGATCTTAGAAAGATTTTTTATTCAGTTTTTTCCGTAGTTCGTTAATAATCCTGCTTAGCATTCCAATTTATGTATTCTGGTCTGATACCAAATTTTCTTAAAAGATTATTCAGTGACCTTTAGCTAAACCTCATGGAAAGGATTAAAATTCTATAGTGAAAGAAATTATGGATTTAGTGGCAGGAAGATGATGTAAAGGATCACAGGAAGGAATACTTTATATTACCAAATCAAAAGTAAAAAGATTCAAGTGCATTATTTGCTCCATATTACCAAATCAAAAGTAAAAGATTCAAGTGCATTATTTGCTCAATATTACCAAATCAAAAGTAAAAATATTCAAGTGCATTATTTGCTCAATATTACCAAATCAAAAGTAAAAATATTCAAGTGCATTATTTGCTCTAATATTACCAAATCAAAAGTAAAAATATTCAAGTGCATTATTTGTTCTATGTAGAAGAGTTCGGTATATACGAGTTCTGTTCATCACATACACGACCTTCAGATGACCTGCAGTGTGGTTTACACTTTAATGGATGATCTCTGTAGTTCTTTTTAATTTCATAAATGACGTTTGCAATTACTTTTTTAGAAATGCATAAAAGATACAGTTTGTACGAACTTAAAGTAACACTTAACTGTTTCACATGAAAATGGATTCACTTCATCATTTAAATCATGCTTACGAAAATTTTAAGTGATTTGTGATTTTCTAGCAGGAAATTGATTTTCTCACTTTTATTTTTTCAAGTTGAGAGCTCACAGATATAATATCAGATTATCTAACATGAAACTAGATTTCTATGTTGTACGCAATTATTATTATTCATTGGTTTTTATAATTCAATGTTTATTTGTAAATTATCTCACCATTAGCAGTGTAGATGGCCAAAAGGTTCAACTGTTTATGTTTCTTAAGATGACTATACGGTGCCCTGACCACAATAAAACGAGCAGTCTTGCCATAGAGTTGACACTAATGATATCAATGTGCAATGTAACACAAGCTCAAAACTGAGTAGCAACACACCTATCAATACGTGGTAACTTCGTCTTTTTCATGTTTGAAGGGTTCATGTTTCGTAGAGTTATTTACATCACGAGTATGGAAGTATTGTGGGTATTTCGGACAATACCACTGGTTTTGGAGGTGTTCATATTCGTATGTCAGAGCACTGTATTCAATCTATGTCTTGAAACATATATTTCGATTTAACTACAGAGTGTCTAAAAAAATCGTTACTAAATAAGTTTTATTGTACTGATGGCTGGATGTTTGTTTTGAATTTCGCGCAAAGCTACATAAGGGCTATCTGCGCTAGCCGTCCCTAATTTATCAGTGTAAAACTGGAGGGAAGTCAGCTAGTCATCACCACCCACCGCCAACTCTTGGGCTACTATTTTACCAACTAATAGTGGGATTGACCGTCACATTATAACGCCCCTACGGCTGAAAGGGCGAGCATGTTTGGTGTGACGGGGATTCGAACCCGCCGCCCGCAGATTGGGAGTCGAACGCCCTAATCACCTGGCCATGCCGGGCCACGCTGGATGCTTAGCTTTGTTTAGTGCGGAAAAAATGGAATCAGTGGAAAACAGGAACATTTCTTTCTCTCGCTGAAGAAAGAAAAAATGCATTTTCGACCTCGACTTAGATTATAAGTATCGGAAATATGAGCTTCTGATAACTAAATTATTAAGACAACTCAACCACTAATCATCCCGAGTAATTTGATAAGATGTCGACACATAACCTGAGACAGATCTAGTGAATCAAGTCTCATGCAACTGAATGTAAATTTAAGAATTCTAATTACATACAGCATCATGGCTCAGTTTTTATCCCTAAGCCATCAAAGTGGTTAGAATCTGCCATTTTAGTTTATGACAAAATCGTGACTTTTTATACAAATTTTTCAGATCTCCCCAGATCCCTTAAAACGCCGCTGTAAACATCAATAATGTTTTATAATTGAAAGCACGCTGCATATTATGCATATCAATATCTTGCATAAATGTGTGAGACGTACGACGTCATGTAAATGGTAAATAATATCTCAATAACCCCATAAGCCAATGACCGCCCAACAAAGCAATGTGGCGGTTCTCATGTTTGCCTAAATAAGGAAGTAAATTAGTATTTATTAGATACTCTAATCAAGGAGTTTCAGATACTTCTCTCTTCCCTCTTTGCTTAATTCTTCTGAACACTCTCCTGATGGGACAGCAGTAAGTTTACAGACTTACAACACTAAAATCCGGGGTTCGATTCCCCGCAGTGGAGACACCAGACAGCCCAATGTGACTTTGCTTTAAAAACAAGCAAATCTCTGAACACTTTATGGTTTAATATGATTTCATTTCTTATCGATCCATTGGATCACAATTAGCTTCACCTTAAAAATTTTGAAATATTTTGGATGTCTGATAAACAAATTCTACATATCAAAGATAAATCACAAGCTAAATTCTAAATCTAAATTATTATTTAACTCAGTTTCAGGCTATTCGAAATTATAATACGTTACGTAATAATTTGGAGGCTCGTCCGGGATAAATTATAATACGTAACGTAATAATTTGGAGACTCGTCCGGGATAAATTATAATACGTAACAGGGTATATATACTTGACACATCGAAGAAAGTTGGTAGATGTCTACAACTCCAAAAGTACGAATAATAATTGAGGATGTTTTATATCTGTTTGTCACTTTCCGCGACATCGTAACTGTTGTTCTCTCAATCCGTATCTACAGAGTAAGATTTTATGAGTTTATGAGAAAAACACTCATAAACATTAAATGTACTAAGTTCATCGCTTCCATTTGAAGTATTACTTCTGTGCTAGACATAACTGTAGCTAGTCTGTGACAAGTCTTGTCGTGACAGTAGTTAATTAGATGTTGAACTTGAGACTTGTCTCAATAAAGTTTGCTATCCCTTTCTGACGATTTTGTTATCTTCCTGCCTTACAAAGGGAACAGAATAAGAAACAGCTATAAGAAATAATAATAACTTATATGTATATATTTGTATTTATTGTTTAAAAAATTCTGTTCATCAGATTATTTCGAAATTGAACCTTATTACTGTTATTACTTTATTGAGAATATCATTACTTTAGGAACTAATACTTTTGTTTGGTAATGGAAATATCAAAGTAGAGTACAGAAAAGGGTTACTGAGTAACAGCAGATGGATCTGTAATGTAAAGTTTTCGAAACAATGTGTTTTAATTGATAAAATGCGTAGATATCCTGATCGAAAATCAGTATTAAAAGTAAAACATTTGATATGTTATATGATTAAAAACGAGCACTAGTACAAGTCACACAAGGTTCAACGTTTCATTGAATGTGACACCAGCATCGTCCGGAACAACATGTAAGAAAAAGTCATTTGACGTTTGAGTGACGTAAGTAAATACAGGTGGACGCGAGGATGTTGATTGAATAGGAGACTTAAGCTGTGGAATCAAAGGAGATTCAATGACTTGTCTATAAAGTTCCTCTTGATTTTCAACATACGAGTTTGGTATTAAAAAAATTATATTTTATGTGAGTGCCTCAACTCGTTGATGTTCAAATGTATATGAAAGAAGGAAAGGAATGTTCTTTTAGCCACACCCCTAATGCACGATCTGTTTCCCCGATAAGTGTTCGTGTCCTTAGACATTTATCTAAAATCTAGGTGAGATAGTTTTTCATTTGGATTTATAATGATTTCAAGCAGTTGTAGTATGCTACATTTGGATTTATAATGATTTCAAGCAGTTGTAGTATGCTACATTTGGATTTATAATGATTTCAAGCAGTTGTAGTATGCTACATTTGCTAGCAAACCTACACCAAGTTTTCTTAATAGCAGTTGAAACAGATGGAATGAGCGGAATGCAGCAATAAACGGGTTTGACATTAAGGTCACTGCTACTCGTAGACGAATTTGTATTTACGCGTTCTGAAGTAGTTTTATTCAGCAAGTGATCAGGATACCGATAATGTGTTCCCGAGACTGTAGAAAATTATTCCAAGTAAATATATTTTGCGATAAGGAAATTATATGTATTTTTAACCTTTTGTTGAACTAATAACATTTCCAAGATTAAGTTGTTGTAATGTGCAACTCACTGAAATCTATTTAGAACAGTCAAATGTAAAAGCTATTAGTCAATTAGTCAATCATGATGTCTCCCTCCTAAACAGTTCTCAGGAACGACCACTAGGGTTTCCATTGTTCTCTATTTCTCTCTGCCTGCAATAAGTTTCCTATTCAAGCGTGTCGTCTCCGATCCATTTTTTAATGTTATAAAGACAAGCGAGTCTACCTCTCGCTCGTCTTTCTTAGATTTTTACTCATTGGAATCTCTGCTAACGTTACTTCAGAGTTAAAACATAGTATGAACCTAAATAATAATTAAACAATGCTTTAGATGCATCTATTAAAATTGTTTTATGGATCATTTGTATTTTTGGTTCTAATAATACTTGAATGGAAATCAGTCACTTAAAGATGCATTCACCACCTG
The DNA here is from genome assembly GCF_000517525.1 of Limulus polyphemus. Taxonomy (NCBI): domain Eukaryota; kingdom Metazoa; phylum Arthropoda; class Merostomata; order Xiphosura; family Limulidae; genus Limulus; species Limulus polyphemus. The sequence goes on from NW_013666793.1 coordinate 28,718, forward strand.
ATGGTATAGCTAGTTTCTAAAGATAGGTCACGGAATGCTCCTTGTGACCCGCAAAAATCGTAATCATACATACCAAAAATTAAAATAACAAAATAAACATGACAGCTAAGTCCGGAAATTTCGGCTATTTCCATCAATGGGTATGATCACGGTTATTATTGTATGGGTCATAGAAGATGTGCTGTTCAGCATCTCTCTGTAAAAATCCTTACTGCGTGTATATGTTAGTATTACATATCATAATATGGTTCGTTCTGGAGATCAGCAAGTTATTGTGGTAGATGAAATTTTCTTTCTAGATTTACAGTTTTCGGTTAAACAGCAGTGAGATCTGAATATAAAACTTTTTTGGATCGATGAACACTGAAATTCATTTTCCCACTTCTTTGTCAAATACGTTTCACCTAAAAAACATGAACTGATTTCAACATAATTCACTTCAAGTAACTGTCATGTAGCGCTGCCTACAAGGACTGTTTCAAATATGTCCTCCACAAACAGTACTCCGTGACTGTGCTTTATTGCTGTAATACGCTTCCTAAGTTCTCAGTGATGAGTTATCAAGACTAATCTCCTTTTCTGTGGCTTTGTAGAACTCTAACAACTTGTCTGCTACTTAGGTTTCCTTGATGTGGCTTTTACGAGCCTTTTTTTTAATATTATTAATTAAGCAGCGTTCACGCATCAAGAAAAAAAAACGCAATGTCCTGTGTAAGCTACATTAATGAGTATCTCAGACAGAAAACGCGTTGATACGCTTTGCCATTAAAGAACATATAGTTTAGTTTATCTTCCTTTCAACCAGATGTTGTAACTTATATGTAAACACATGGGGGAAGGTTTGCTGATTTTTTGTTTCAAGATTTCCGTCGAATTGTGTTACAAGGTCAACTTTTATCTATATATCTAGTAGCCAAGCCCCAAATTCTAGCTTTGATTACCAGAAGTCAAAATTTCTATAACGCCCAGAGCTATTTATGAATGTGTTGAGTACAAAAATAAATTCGCTCTTCGGTGGCCCAGTTGTAAGTTGGAACATATTATAACTCCACAATTCGGGGTTCGATTCCTTCGTTGAGCACAGAGAAAACAATCCATTGTGCAACTTCGTGTTTAAAAACGACATTCTATAGAAGTCGTGATCACATTCTTGTAAACTCTAACAAAAAACACATTTTCTGTTTCTATCCACGATAAATTTGAATCATTGTTTATTGTCTTGTCAATTTGTAGACAGTAATTTAGTTAGTATTATGTTGTGGAATTAAATTTCTCTGAAATTAAATCAGTGAAGCCGGAAATAGCATTTACTGTTTCCACACTATCAAATTTTTCATATCAAAAAAAAATTCATATTTGATTTTACATCATCGGTACGTGAAACGGATAGATAATATCAAAACGTGTAGTAATTGTGAACAGCGTATTTTCACAGTAATAAAGTTTAAAATACTACAGAATATGTTGGTACTTGGATTAGACGATGAAGTAGATATGCACTAGTACAAACTAGTCAAAGTGACTTTCTTATCTAGGTCACGAAACTAGCGTTGCATTTTCAAGAATAATTTGATTACTAAAATATTACACCATTTCTTGCTGTAATCAAATGGTTGATGATGTGGTAACCAGATAGTTTGAAAAGTGATAAAATGTATCTTACTATTAGTAGAAAAGGATTTAACACTTTATGTTATTCTTTAAGGCCCCCCAGTGGCACAGCGGTATGTTTGCGGACTTCCAACGCGAGAAACCGGGTTTCGATACCCGTGGTGGGCAGAGCACCGATAGCCCATTATGTAACTTTGTGCTTAACTTCAAACAATTACTTTTTAAGAACAATTGCTGTTTTCAGAATTAAAGAAACTCTGTGTAAACATTTATGAAACTTATTTTGTTGTGTAGTGTGAAAGAAACTATCTATCGTTAAGGTTTCAGAATTTTGTTTGGTCATTTCGATCACTTTTTAAGCATAAATTATTGTTACCACGTAAATAGTAAATCATAAAACGTGAATGCTGTTTGTCCTAGACGTACACCGTGAATGCTGTTTATCCTAGACGTACACCGTGAATGCTGTTTATTCTGTACATACACCGTGAATGCTGTTTATCCTAGACGTACACCGTGAATGCTGTTTATCCTAGACGTACACCGTGAATGCTGTTTATTCTGTACATACACCGTGAATGCTGTTTATCCTAGACGTACACCGTGAATGTAGTTTATCCTAGACGTACACCGTGAATGCTGTTTATCCTAGACGTACACCGTGAATGCTGTTTATTCTATACATACACCGTGAATGTTGTTTATTCCAATCACGTTTTCAACATAACAACTTCGTCAGCTTTATCAAAAGTCGTTATATGACTTAACACAGGATTTAGAAATGTTTTTATTAAACTTAATACTAGATACATAGTTCAAAAAAGATTAATAATCACGAAAACGTATACAAAACAAACTGCGTTACTTAAACTTTTCTTTTCCAAAAGCAAAAATAATTTACGGCTGACATGTTCAGATATTGTGATATGCATTTAAGTTTAATGACACATTTGACCGATGATTTATACTTAAAAGACAAAACCTAACAACAATACTTATACATGAAAAAGGAAAGATAAACATATATTGCATGTTTATGTTCTATATTATAAAAAACATTTTAAATTCATTATAGGGAGCAAGGTTTTACAGAGCGTTCTTGTCTGGCATTCCTACTTTGTTAACGAAACACAATCTATAAACAAACCAACAAATAATGTTGATCTTCCCCTCCCCCAAAAGTCAAATAACTTATTCATAACACTTCAAATGTTGAGACCATTCGTTTCCATAGTTTCCAAGTTGAAGGTTAAGAATGGTGTGTAATATTGTTAAATTAATAACAGTAAAAAATTAAACCTATATAGTGAGGAATAAACAGAACTCAGTTGTAAAGGTTTGATATCGTTGTAGAAATATTTCGTTGAATTTACTTTTGTAGTTAGAGGATTCGTGAGTTACAGATGAAAACGATTAGCTGAAAAAAGAATTTGTTGTTTTAAATACATAATAAGTTAACTCTTTTAATTCAAAATGAAAGCATTTTTAGTAAAGGCAGGCAGGGTCATTATACGCACAAAACATCATCCACTGAGTTTATTTTATTGTTATTTTTTGGCCAGTTAATTTCTCATTCATCATTTGCGTTAAGAAAGTACGATGCTCAGTTTTAGTCCAAATAAGAACTTTTTGTTGTATAGCGATGTCAAGAAAGCAGAAAAATAGTTAGAATGCAAAGTTTTACAGTTTCGCACAGATTACGAGCGACGAAAATAAATATACATACAGCTTTTCATACCATAGAGAAAATTGTTGATTTAACTTGCACATAATTGCTACTGCTTTAATTATCAAATTAGAAAGCGCCATTTAAAGGAACTGTTTGTTATTGACAAAGACTATTTGCCGCCATCCCTAGTACTGAACTGCCGTGTAAGGAAAGGCAAATTATTAACAGCACCCACCGCCAACTCTTTTGTTACTCTTTACCATGTAGTAGTAGTGAGATTTTCTGTCACATTATAACACCCATCCGGCTGAAAAAGCGAGCATATTCGATGACGGGTTTCGATCTCGCGACCCGCAGATTGCGAGTCAAACGATTTAACCACTAGGCCGTTCCAGGGCTTTTATTGAAGTTGAATAATTTATTTTCATCCATGACTAAATACAATATTTTTTTTTTTACTGTCACATAATAATAGAAAAAAATATGTGCATGGGAACTACGAAAAAAACCCCGAATAATCATGACTTTTCAACTTTAAAAACGTGTATGAAATACATTTTTAAAAAGGATGTCACTTTCAGAATAATCCAAAAAATCTCACGTTTTGAGGTCATCTGTGTAGCTCATGTTCGTGTGAAGATATTTCTAGTCATCACGTGATGTAATCTTATTTGAATAAGTTTGTTTGTTTTGAATTTCGCACAAAGCTACACGAGGGCTATCTGCGTTAGCCGTCCCTCATTTGGCAGTGTAAGACTAGAGGGAAGGCAGCTAGTCATCACTACCCACCGACAAATCTTGGGCTACTCTTTTACCAACTAATAGTGGAATTGATTGTCACATTTTAACGTCCCCATGGCTGAAAAGGCGAGTATATTTGGTGGGAGGGGGATTCAAACCCGCGATCCACAAATTACGAGTCAAGCGCCCTGACCACCTGGCCAGAAAAATATAAAAGAATAGAAAGGTTAGCCTATATATATCATCCTCCCATCTAAATATTTTTGCTGTGTAAATGTGCGAAGTTTGTATGTCGAGATATTTATACCACATCCAAACATTTTACTATCTATCTGGCGTTTGGACGAAATAAATTATTATAATAAACATTTTTGTTCAATAACACGTGGGGGTTCGACTTACAGTAACACCCATTGTTCCTTTAAAAAAAAAAGGTAACAAGGAAAGTTTATGACGATTTAATTTTTATGCAACAAAAGATTATAATAATACGTTTCTCTTCAAGTTTACTTCTCCTGTGTAATCAACATTCTTTGGGTGACATATAGAAAGACTCTTTCGTCTACTTAGACGGGTTGTTTAGGGACTTTTTCCTTCCGTCAACAAAGAGTTCATCTGTAGAAGAAGAGTTCCTTGCATACATTTTTCGTTTTAGTTGATATTATCCGCTCCTTGAAGAGAGATCCGTGTAGCTATTTATATAGAATGGTTCAAGCTTTAATTAAAAAACAACAACATTAATTCCCTCTCTTCCTGTTTAGAGTTCATAAGGCCATAAGATGAATCTCCGTCCCTTCTAGTGAACGTCCATTAATATGTATGGTATAAATACCATGAAATACTCAGGGAACACCGAACTTCCTATATAATAACACATGTATTAAGTCGTAAAGAAACATTTTAAATAGGACTGAATTATTCAAAATGAGAAAATATTTACATCTAACATAAATAATATACTCATGTTTTTACAAATGATCACACATTACATATAAAATATTTTCCAAGTGTATATAATGATATATAACATAATATAACAAGCATTATAACATAAGAACTTTTTTGATATTTGTAAAATATGTATACGTAATAAGTATAAATATTTAGAATGCCATAAACATTATTTACACACTTTAAGAAAAGATCTGAGCATGTGTTTTATATAGTTAGTGTAAAATGTTTTTGAAGAAAACTTCCCTTGTGAGTCAATTCAAATTAATAGGCTAGAAAGGTAAAGAGGGGACAAGCTATTGTCATATAGTCATAATAACGACAAAGGGTGTACTGGCTCACAACTTTTACCTCATTTACCACCTCATCTCACCTTCTGCAGTCGGTGGTGAGAGAACGACGTCCTATCTTTATGGCGGCCAGATGAGTGCATCCTGTCTCAAAAGTTAAATTGTACCATTGAATTAAAAATATATATATAAAATGAAGTTGTAATGGTTTTACAAACATTTTTGTCAGTACACCAGGTTTGAATTTCATTTCATAAAAAAAAATGTTTTATTTATCAAATTTCATACATAAAACATTTTAAAAAAGTAAATTTTAATTTTGGATTAAGCTGAACGCGCTACGAAAGAAATCATTTGTGTTTGTGAATGTCCTGGTTTTTATTTTTTTCCTGAACACAATGCGACAAACATAACCCCTAGAAGGAAAGTAGAAACAGTTTTGGACAAAATAGCTCAACATGAAACCTTCTAACTTCAATGCAAATATAGTTTTATCGATTCTAGCCAATCGCTGTTTGTCAACCCCGGTTGTCATGGTGTGCCGTAATTGCCTATATCTCAGTTTTAAGAAGTCATGGGCTAGTGATCTAAACAAGTAATGAGGATTGAAAACGTTACATTAAAACGATATGAATATGTAAATCGTTTTTCTCTGTTTGGTACTTTTCATATAGTTTTCTAAAGTTGGACTTCTAACTTGTGTACAAGTGATTTGTGGTGACTTTTTAGACGAAAATTTTCTTGATTATTTGGCCATTGCCCTTAGTGTCCGTAGATTATAACCTATTACAAGATACCGCACTTTGCTTACCGCGTTTGGAGTACGTCTTGTTGCAGGTCTCTTTCTAGATGGTTCTGGGTTCCCAAAGTGATCCACATTTCTTTATTTTCCAATGCTGTTAAGTGCAAGGGATAACCTCTTCTTTAAAATCATAAATTTATGATCTGAACATATCTATACGATCTAAGTGTATTAATATATTGTGTCAGAAAGGGTTGTTATTACGATCTGAGTGTATTAATATTTTGCGTCACAAAGAGCTTTTACATATACTTCTCAATGGTGATAACACTACCAAAAACTCCAAACAATATCAAAATGTAATTCTGATAAATATTGTTCCACCACAACTATATATATATCCGCTCTGGCTGTTACATGACTTTTAGGCTGTATGTGGTGACACTCAAAAAGTGTATGTGTACTTTGATAACCGTAAAAAGTCTTGTACCATTTTCTATCGGTCAATATGTGAAGAAAACATACAAGTAGTTGTATACATGTCACGAAACTTCTTCGAAGTAATTCATGATTATCACTGGATACTGCGCCAGAGGCAAGTGAGAGGGCAGGTGAGTGAATTGAAAAGTCAAGGTGAACTATTACCCTTTGTACTACACAGAAACACCGGCTTTGTATGGAAACGAGGCCACTCACCTATTCGCCACTAGATGACGCCATTGACTATCATAGAGTTGTTAACTGGATCTCTCATAAACTTTATGTAAAAGAAAACAAAAAGAAGTATAAGAAATTCTGCTAAGTTTCTAAATAGAAAGCTAAGTTTCTAAGCTAACATAAATACAACATCCTCATGTTTTCTTAGACATGATCAAGAACCTGGTTTTAAATATCTTCTGGTACTTCGAGAATCAAAATAACATAGTTTCGTTTCGTTATATTTGTTGTTAAGCTCAAATTTACACAATGGGCTCAAAATAACACAGAGAAGCAACACTAGAAACATCATTAACTGTCTCATATTGCTAGCAGGTGAGGTGAAAAACACAAATTATAAAAATTAGCAAAATATTCTATGTTCGTTTGAGAATATTAATTGTTACATAGCCACTGAGAATGGAGCCATATTTATATTAATTTTATGGTTGAGCGTCGAATTTGTAGAGAGTTTCATTTATTACTCACCAGATGACTTACCAAGGACGGGAAAAGTTGCTTACACTAACACTTCACGTGGATATTGTGTGGTATTATAAACCTTGAGCTAGGGTACCAATTTGTCTTCTCTTTCAACATCACTATTTAATGTGCATACAGATTTCGTTAGTCTCCCCAATAAGTTAAAACTAGAAACACTAGAAAAAAAAGTTACATTTTTATATGAATATGCACATCATGGTGTTTCCACTTTAGTCCATTGAAAGTTTTCATGAACTGCTCATTAAACATCAAGCAAATTTAGAAATAAGTATAGACTAAGCACATTTTGTATAATAAACAGTGAAATAGGCTTACTGATATCGGTTTGTTCTCAGAAGATTAAAATAAAGGTACTCTTCAAATGTGTTCTTAAAATTTTAATTCATTAATGCTATCAATTATTACGATTCTCTCGTATATTTTGAACTTATTTAATCGTGTCAGATAACATAAATCAAAGGAAAAGCTTAGTTCATATTAATCGCTGACATAAAACTTTCCAATTAAACAGTTGTTAAAGAGCATCAGCTTCACATCGCCGAAAACAGAAAACCTGGATGTAGGATTGCGACATCTCTTTTCTCTTTGGTCAAAACACTCACCTTCATTTTAAAGAATACTCACGTGGTATGTTCTACTTTCATGAAAGTGTGGCGTGAAAGAGTGTAATATCAAATTAGCTCCAACTGTGTCTTGTTTTAACTTGTTCCGTATTAATAACAAGCTAGAGTACCCGTCCCTGGACGGAAGTTATGTAAAGTCGTGATTAATCAAAGGTTATCTTAGGACATGAAAAGCTGCTTCTCTTATATGTAATCGTAAAAAACGTCCATACAAACTGCAAAACATAAAATGTGAAACCGAAAATTTGCATGAATCTCGCATGTATCCAACAAACCTTCATGCCAAATTTGGTGAAGATCCATCAACAGGGGCGGGGGGGGGGGCGAAGTAGTGGTAAAAACAAACAAACAAACAAAAAACGTCCATAAAAACCGCAAAACGTAAAATGCAAAACTGAAAGTCTGTACGTGTGGACCTAATGAACCTCCACACCAATTTTGGTGAAGTTTCATCCACACCCTGCGAAATAGTTACATGGACATGCGACACACAGTACCATTATATTTATACAGACACACACATCTTTGTACGGCTGAATCCTGTTTGACATTTTATTACAAGTAACGGGTTTTAATAATACATATCAAATAAACGCACATAAATATAAGCACAATGATAACGAACAATTAGATGTACACCAATAACTGCAACTTACAAATTACAAACGTATGAAGAAAAGTCTCAATTTATATACCGATATCTCTAAAACGTATATTTTTTTATACGGTCATGAGGGGTAATTAACCAAATTATATATAACTTTTACATGTCGTGAAATACCACTGTCGAGGAGTTGAAGGCAAAAAATATGGTGATAGCAACTCTTAATTTGTATAATAATAAGTAATAATCTATAAGTAATATTACATACATTTATATTAAAAATCAATAGAATTACAAAAAATATGCCTAGTCATTTCACCTTGGTGGTAGTTCGAAAATACAAGAAGAAAACGAGGGACAGAATTTTGGGTGTCATGTTATAAAATAAATTATTAAAGACTTTTACATCATAGCTTTTCCGTCTACTCACATTTTAAGATAATAGTTTGTATCTATCTACAGAAGACAATACGCTATTCAGTTTGTTTATTTGAAGTTAAGCACAGAGCTACATCATGGGCTATCTCAATCCAGTTCCTATAGTTATAAGTCCACAGACTTTCTGCTGTGTCACTAGGTGGGGGGTGGGAGGACTTACTCAGTAAAGAACCACATAGACACCATATTACTGTGATGTTGTAAATTTACTATTTTCCCTGTCTTCTATGCACTTTCCTTGTTTTAATATAGAAAGTAGTTGTTCAAATGCCTCGAGTATTTTATTCAATAAAAACCAACCAATTGTCCACTTATTAGGTTTTGCCTTAGTATTTTTCAAATTAAATAAAAACAAAAACTACAGGAAACAAATAAACAAAGTCTATTTGCACTGTGCTAATCAAACTGCTCAAATTGCCCGAAACAAAACATCGTTCAAACAGAGCTTCTGTAGCCAAATCCACTTAAATCACTGTTTCACACTTCACTTTGTTTTGATTTTTTATAGCTAACACGACCTTCTGTTTAACATTCAGCAGGCTCTCTAGTCTTCTCTCAAAATATGATTGATACTCGTTTCGCATAAATAGTTTCTGGCATTTTCTCAAGATCTTCTTGCCCCACGACTGACAAAAGTTCATTTACTCAGCTTGAGGAGGTCAACAAGATCATATACGAGATGAAAGCGTGTAGTTTTGATCTTGGCGTGGTTGCAGTGTGACACTGAACCACTTACCATCCGGTTTCTTCAATTCTACGCCTTAGGAAATATGATACTGCATAAAATGGATGTTTAAACAACAACATCGTCATTCATGGGCAACAGTGGAATATGGCGCGAAATATGCTTATTAGTTCAGACGCATATACAGCAGAATATAAAGATAAGACGCGCAAGTCCTAAAACGTAGATAGACGCGCAAGTCCTAAAACGTAGATAGACGCGCAATGGTGGTAATTCTCCTAACCTAAAATCTGCTCTCTCCAATGACTCAGTGGTAAGTCTCTAGACTTATGGAGTTAAAAATCCGGTTTCTATCCCATGATAGGCACAGTACAAATAGATCAATGTGTAGCTTTGTATTTAACAACAAACAAACCTAATCTAAAATACTAATAAAAAATCCCAATCTATTAGTATCATGCCTCGCTCAATCTCTTCATGAACTTTATAAAACTATAGAATTTATCTGAAATTCTAACAAATGAAAATACGTGATGGTAATGAAAAATAGATTAGTTTGATTGTTTTTTGTTTTAGATCAAAGCCACATTTAGCCATCTGCTGTGTCCACCGCGGGGAACTGAAGCCCGGATTTTAGCGTTGTAAGTCCTTAAACTTACCGCTGTCCCACAGGGGGACCAAAAAGGCTTAAAGCCAAGGAAACGTAAAGCGACCCCCATGAAATAGAAAAGAAAAAAAAACCAAAAATTCGATATTTTATAATACAGGAAGTACAAAGATATCCTGAAAAAAAATATAAATTGTTCCAAAAACCAAAACAAGCAATAAATACAAAATTTGAAAATATTTTATACTGCACAGGTATGTAAGATTTTAGACTGATTATAATTTTATTCATTCTCCCGTAAAATATAAATCAATTCATAACTAAGAAATATATATATATATACTTTTTTATACACGTCTTTTATTAATTTCTAAGACACGTTTTCCGTTATGGCGCGTTTAAGCATAAAATATCCTTTAAATATTCTCACCATTCAACAACACAGTAAATACTGTTACGTATCTGCTTGTTTGATAATTTCCGGTATAAATTCTTTCCGAGGAACTTCAGCGATACAAGTCCTTTCTTGATTAAACCAGTTTATTCTTTCTTGATACAAACCTTTAGTACACAAAGTTTAAAGTGACGAGAAACGTACTGATTGTGAATCTACAACTACTTTTATAATACATGCTATAAATCACAGCGATTCACAATCTCGATAATTTCGCTTTCTACGAGAGCAAAATACTAGCTCGAAACAGAATCGTAAATTACCCGGAACTCTCTTCGTTCGTTGCCGCAGGCTTTCTCTGCCAGTCTTATATACCAACGAAGAGGGCGTCTCGAATACACTCGGGCCTCCCCGATCATTCATGATCATTCGAGAAATTCATCACGTGTCACCACCGTCACGTGACTTTCGCTGTCGTAACACTACTTCAGTCACAACTCAATAACTTCTCAATAGATACTTCAAGAAGTTCTTATCATTGAACTAACTTCTTACACAATACTTCACAAATTACTTATATTCATACTGATGCATCTATATCTAGATATCAGTTGATATTACTAAATACTTGACGTCATCGTGATCTTTTCAGGTATTCAAGAAATACGTTTATGAACTCACTTGATATTAACGCATGCGTCCTCTATCTAACATTTAAATTACAACATCGAAATATAGCTTCCAACAATACCAATTTACATATTCTTATGCTAGTGATTAGCTATCCTCAGAAAAATTTAAATACATGTGTTGGAGACATTTGTGAAACATAAAAAACGATGTATTTGTAAAATGCAAAACATGTGGCATTAACAAATAGATAAACGAAAAATGTTAGCGTTAAATATATAGATATTTTTATCATCTAAAGTGAAAAATGATTGCAGTTCAAAGAAGTTATACCATAAAATATTTTGCACGATGGACTCGTTGATCTACAAGTATTCAAAATAAACTTACGTGGCCCCAATTTAGCTGAAACTTATCAACATTTTTTTCAGTTTTCTGGAGAAACTGCAAAGTCCCATCAGTTACTGAGGCTTATATTCGCACAATGTTGTGATAAAAGTCACACACATAAAACGTGTGCAACAGATTTAATTTACCTTAACACAAGTTCTAGGCCTAATTTCACATAGAAAAAAAAGTCTGAAGTTACCGTAAGACTAATATACTGATAACGTTATTATTAGTATAAAAACAGAAATTTACTCAATTGATAACAAATCTGACAGAGACGATCAATCTTCTTTCGATCTTTCGCATAGCAAATACTTCACTGAATTCTCAGTTACTATTCAAAAACTTCTCAATTAATATTTGTTATAACTTCTTGATGTTTTAGGCAGCAGCTAAGCCTAACGCAGGTGAAACTGCCAAAAACGATAGCCTAGCTAGTAGGAGTTTATGGTTCGGAGAGTTCACGCCTCAAAAGGCGCACAAAAGCCTTTCAGATGCATGGCCACTGAGAACAAGATAGACAGCACATCGGACAAATGAGTCAGTACTGCAGAAAGTGCGGGCAGAAAGACAACTTGTCGATGATATCAGACTGAGATATATTGGCCACATAACCAAGTCCAACAACCTCTCGATTATCATCGAGCTGGTGAAGATTGAAGGATGTTGCTCACATGGACGACAACCCAGAAAATGGACGGGCGACATCAAGGAGCGAACCAGATTGTCATTGGACCAATGCACCAACAGAGCAAGGGACAGGAACCAAAAGAGGATTATGATGCCATAAACCAGGGTCTCCGACCCTTAGCAATGAAAAAAAGAAGCAGACAGGACGAGACGAAGCCTGACGTACAGCAGTTGATTAAAAGGTTACTTACAGTAAAAAGTTAAAAAGTCAAACATATATGTTAACGCCTTTTTTATGTGTGCCGGATCCAGAAATTACTACCCGCTGAAGATTCCACAGTTGTTTTGTTTGGATGATCATTATGAATATGTGGCAAAAACCTAAAAGGACAAAGGTTGTTGCATTAGAGCGCATAATGGGCCATTATAACGCCCCAACAGCAAAAAAAGGGCGAGCATGTTCAGTGACAGGGATTCGAACCCGCGACTCATAGATTGCGAATCAAGCGCCCTGACCACCAGGACATGCCAGGTCTCGGATATTCAAGGAAACATAAGGAAGACTTTGAAATAAGATGTGTTTAACAATAAATCGACCAGTGTGGATGATATATGTTCTAAATTGTTTTAAATATAGTGTAGCAAAGAATTGTTATATACATATGTACTGAAGATCGAGTGTAATATCAACACGTAACTTTAAGTATGAAAGTTTTAAAGATTTACAACTAGCCAGAAATATCACTATTCCTTTGTGTCTGGAACAAGAAAAAAGAGCTGAGCATACACTTGAAATATAGCATACATAGAGCATCAGACGCAAGGCATATTAAAAATTGTTTGAGGAGTGTGGATTCAAAAACTCGATAGGCATAGTTACTATCTGTTTGGAACACTCCAGTTTGTTTTTGGTATCTTTTTTAAAGTTCGCGCAAATGTACGCGAGGGCTACCTGCGCAAGCCGTCCACAATTCCGCAGAAATGGACTAGAAGGAAGGCTCCTAGTCAACACCACCCACCGCCAACACTTGGGCTACTCTTTTACCGGTAAAAAAAAACATTCAAGCCTGCAAGGTATCAGGGTAAACAGCATCAACTCCATTCTACCTGTAATTAAGTACCTAAAATTAATTATTATTGTTTTTTTCTAAATCAAAGTCGCATTGTAAGACTAGAGGGAAGGCAGCTAGTCACCACCGCCAACTTTTGGGCTACTCTTTTACCAACGAATAGTGGGATTGATTGTGACATTATAACGCCCTCACGGCTGAAAGGGCGAGCATGTTTGGTGTGACGGGAATTCGAACTCTCGACCCGCAGATTGCAAATCGAGCGCCCTAACCACCTGGCCATGCCGGGCCCTTGTAATTCCGTAAACTTACCGCTGTCCTACCGATGATACAAGAGTGGAGTTCTTTAAAAGAGCTCTAGCACAGGTCATGTCTTCTTGGAGGTATATTTCAAATATACAATGCTCTTAAATTCTTTTTTTTTCAGTACAATCTGGTATCGAGCTTCGCAAAAGTTTAATATTTAAAAAACGTAAACATAGCCTAAAGAAAAAGTCCAAAGATGATCGCACAGAACAAAACAATTAATATCTGTAAATCAGTATATTAAGATGGATAGATAAACACACACAGACAGGAGGACGGTCATATAAATAAATAATACCATTTGAAGTTTTAATAAGATCCCAGACTGACGTGAGTATACAATCACTTAGTGAGAAGGTGAAATGAACATGGATGGTGCTAAAATATATTCATCCAATCAGCATAGAGACTCAAAAGACAGGTAGGGAGAAAAAAAGCAAATGAATTGAGATACTTCAATTGTTAAAAAACCCCACAAAAACAAGGTTCGCTTAGAGAATTTGCCATCTAGATAACTTTATAAACACGAACTTCTCCTTTTGAATGATATAGGAGTTGAAAATTCGCTCGGATATGAAAAGGCTTAGCATGGTCTGATAGTTAAGGCGATCGACTCACAATCCGCCTATCGTGGTTTCGAATCTTGTCACTAAACATATTTATCTTTTCAGCCGTGAGGGCTTTATAATGTGACGGTCAAAACTACTTTTTATTGATTAAAGAGTAACCAAAGAGTTGGTGGTAAATGTTGTTGACTAGCGACCTTCCCTCTAGTCTATCAGTACAAAATTATGGGCGGTTAGCGCAGGTAGCCCACGCGTGGCTTTGCGCGAAAATCAGCAAACAAATAAGTCTATGAAAAATAAATAAAAACCAATTCATCGAGAACCTCTTAAATCTTTACTCGGTTTAGTTCAATATTTTTGTTCTGATTTTTCCAAAGCTTGAAAATTATTGATATCTCTAAGAAAAACTAATTCTCAAAGATATAATATTTCCATCAACGCTTGCACCTCATTCAGTACTTTTTGAACCAATCCGGAAACAAAAACAGTAAATGAAAGTGCTGTGTTAGTCTCCCGTAAACGTGTTTGAATTAATCGGGTTTCCAGGAAAGTAATTATATCTTCACATCTATTTTATTCACCGATCACGTCTATCTAATTTACGAAAGACTTGTTGTTTAACGACCGACACCATAAACGGCATTGAAAAATAGCTGCAAGTTTAGTCGGTTAGCAACAGAAATAAAAATAACTAAAGTATTAGTCTAGCTACTTGTAAATCTTTAAACATTTTCATAATCATAGGCGCATGTTATGTTGTATTTGATTTTCAATATATTTCAAATATATTTTGCATTATAAAATTGCATGATTTTCTATAGTTAGGCACATTGTTGCTGAAAGTTGTTACACGCTTCTGATTTAAGAGGAACACGATAAAAAAAAAGAACATTTACACTTTACGCGCATTTTTTATTATAAATTTTAGGCCGATTGGTTTCTAAATCCTCCCCAACTTTGGACATTTAAACCGTAACTTTTAAAGTTTGTTTGTTTTTAATTAAGCACAAAGCTACATAATGGGTTATCTGTACTCTGTCCACGCCGGGTATCGAAACCCGGATTCTAGCGTTGTAACTCTGTAGACATACCGCTGTGCCACTGGGGGGGGGGGCAACTTTTAAAGTATTATACTGCATATAAAAATATTGTTTCTGTGAATCTTTTTTTTTCTCCCATTGTTTAGCGGAACTGACGAGTTCCGGTATATATAGTTTTGGAAAATTTTAACATTATCGTTGTACAGCTTTATCAACAAAAGTAGCCTTTGGTTCAGCGTGTGTGTCTCACCAATGTAAATAGAATATATGTGGAATAAAATGATTACAAAAAAGTTATATTCTAAAGCTTAATCAATTTTTTGCACTTTATTCATAATTCAAAATATACGAAGAATATGTTTGATTGGAAACACATGTACAATATTAATAAAATGTAGTAATCTGTCTAGCATTAAATGAATTTCTCGCAACATTTTATCCGATAAATGCAGTAGTAAATATTTACCCGATTTGTCTGCTATTTAGTATTAGTGAAACGAATCAACTATTACAAACCTTAACTTGAATTTAATATATATTGATTGAATTAAACATTACGTAATATCGTTCATACTTCAACACACTGATTTAGTTTTCTAACTCCTTTATAAAACTAAGTAATACCCCACTTCGTATTTGGTTTATCGCTAATACAGTAGCCAGTTTACTTTCATGACTTAGCCAAGAAATATAAGTTGCTGGGTTTATGTAGATGTATATATCATCTCGAGATTACCACCAACCCATATTAACGTCCACGACTGAATATTTTATTTTTTTTTTGTTACGCACAAAACTAGACAGTGGGCTATCTGCCCACTTTTGGTAGTGAAACCTGATTTTCAATGCTCTAAGCACGCAGAAATATCGCTGAGCCATTGGGGGAGGGGTCAAAATAAGTATTCAGTTTCAATAAATTTATTATTCGAATCTCTCGTTATTCTTGAACCACTCACATTGTTTTAAGTTAGTATTATCACTCTTGATTCAGTTATTGTATATGATTGTCATGTATTTTTCAGTTCATGAAACCTGCTCCTCAGTGGCACAGCGGTATGTCTGCGGACTTACAATGCTAGAAACCGGATTTCAATACTCGTGGTGAGAAGAGCATAGATAGCTTTGTGCTTAACAACATACAAACAATCATAAAACATTTTCTTGCAGTGTATATACTTATTTATGTTCAAACATTTCATTTTGTTTCTGTCATTTCTGCGTTCACTTTGAAAGGTTTATTTTAATTTGTTGTGTATACATCGGAATGACTACCACAACCCTGTCAAGACGCCT
>NW_013666793.1:46120-46724 GCF_000517525.1 Limulus polyphemus
CCTACAAGAAAATCTGTCACCAAAGTATACCAACATGTGTATATATTGTAAATATCTCAGTTGTATTTTGTTTATATAGGTTAGTATCCCGTGTGTGAGCAGGTATATAGTTAATAATCTTGTAGTGATAATTTTAGAGTGATTTGCTTTTTTCAATGTTAGAGGGTTGTTTTATTCTGCTTCCTTATATTTCATTTCATGTATAGTATTCAGAGGTATTTTTGTGACAAGAAGTTATTGATAAAGAGTGTTTTATATTGTGTTTTGCAGTAACTATCAAAGGGAATGTTTGATTTGTATTTAAACTGGATTTTGAAAGAGTTTTTATTTTGCACTGTTTATGCTAATATAAAAATGGTCTGTTTTATTAATTTAATTATGCTATATTAAGGACTTATTTCGCCTTTATTTAATTGATGAGTCTGTAACTAGTTTGTCATTGTGAAATATTATTGCATCATTGTTAAAGAACTTTTAATTATTAGGTCGTCAAGAATTTCATGTCGCGTTTTAGTACACTTTCATTACCCCCCCCCCGAAAAAAAAACGTACATCATGTATAATAGTTAAATGAACCGCCTAAACGTCACGTTAGTGTAGCCCG
>NW_013666793.1:46981-69541 GCF_000517525.1 Limulus polyphemus
TTTGGGGTGTCTCACGAACTCTCCGATGATCATTGTTTCCAACGTGCGAACGTTGCTTCGTCTCTTCTGGCGCGTAATGCTCGTGAACCATTTTTTGGACAAAATTGTCAGCGATGATGAAAAATGGATTATCTAGGCGAATATTAAACGCCGAAAACAATGACCCAGTCCTAGACAAAATCCACTTCCGACCCCAAAACCTGGACTCCATTCGTAGAAAGTAGGACATCAAAGGAGTAATTTATTTCGAACTCTTCAATCCACAGCGAAGTGTCAGTTCAGCGATCTATAGTCAGCAACTGGAACGTTTAAATCAAGCCCTTCATCAGAAACGCCATTCACTCGTCAATCGGAAAGGTGTTCTCCACGACAATGCACGTTCACATGGGGCACGTTTGATGCAAAACAAGATTATGGAGTTGGCTTGGGAAGTTTTCCTCCACCCACTATATTCTCCAGATATGGCACCATCAGATTACCATCTTAATGGGAAAACGTTTGCAAATGTGAAAGGTGTTAAAGAGGACATCGAAAAGTTTTTTGCTTTAAAACCAAGTGATTTCTTTAATCAGGGCATTAACAACCTGACTGTAAGATGGAAAAGCATCATCGATAAGAATGGAGACTATTTCATTAAATAAATGTTTTGATATATATATATGCTGTTCAGGTTTTTTCATCTAAAAAAAACGACATTAATTTCTTGACGACCTAATATATTATGTGAATGTTTTTCTGCTTGTTTGTTAATAAAAGGGTGTTGTTTTCAGTGTGTACTTCATCCTTGTTAAATATTTTTTAATATATATTGATTTTCTTTGTTAAGGGATTATGACGCTTCAGTTGCATGTCATTCTTTTCAGATAAAACCTTGTCTGCCCGTTGTGGTTATAAAGTAGCATCTTCTACATGAATGTAGACAGTAGTAGGTCAGATGATGTCGCGAGGTTACAACGCTTCTTAAGGTTGAATTGGAATGACCATCGTGTAGGTAGCGCTAGACACTCTGGGTAAGAATGGCGTTACTGAGTTAAGTAAGTAGTCTTAGGTTTAACTAATGTTTTACAAAGTGGTCTTTTATTATTTAACAATATTACGAAGAGAAATGTATCTGAAAATTGTTTCTTATATGTATTGTACAGATTAATGCAATGTAAATCATTTTCTTATATGTTTATCTACATCTAAGAACATGCGTTTATTTTTTAATATCAATGGTTACTGTAATTATCAAGTGTAATGTTTAATGTAATAAAAATTAAGTTGCAATACTGTATCTCATAGGCTTACAGATTCCGGTAGAGATGTCACTAGGTGTGCAAGCCCTCATATACAAATATATATATATATGTATATACACATGTAGTAAATGAAAGCGCGTTTCCATTTGACATATTTGCCCTTTATGATTACAATGACGCTCCCTTTTCCAACCGGTGTGCTTTCAACATGGTCGGTACTATTTTCCATCATTCATCATTAAGCACAAAGATATCATTTACTCGCGTTTTTCTATACTAAACCCATGATGAAAAGGCTTTAGAGCTTGATAATTAGAATCTAACCCTACAACTTGTTCTTGACGCTATAGGGTGTTATTGTGTTTTATGATCACAAGACGTACATGTGTGACACATTCATATATCTTGCCTCCGAGCATACCGTCGAAATACTGGAACACGTTATCAGTCACATGAAAATAAGACATCATGATAATCAAGGGGATCTGCAAGAGTTCATCCAACAGTAGCTTTCTCAAACTGATCCCATTGAGCTTTGATCATTAGTTTATCATGTTCTTCTCCAGACTTTGTATGTTGTATATAATACTGTGCGTGATGACTCACTAGCAAATAAACCCTAAAATTATTTGGTTATTTGCCTAAATTGTAAGATTTGAGATGTCTTTCATACTATCTGCAACGCCATTGAACTCTAAGTACACATATAATGGTTTTGGATGTTATTAAAAAAAAAACACTAAAAAAATACACAATTCTCGGTAGGTATAAAAAATTTAAAAGGACTGTAGTATATGTAGACATATCAGGAAAATTTCCAGTATATATATATATATATATAACAGAAAATTGTTAACCATGCCTATAAGTATAATTTAGCATGTTTACTTTATCACCCTCAGTTGAGCAATCTCAGTAGTCAATCTTTAATGTTTCTTTAAAGCTCAACTCATACTTTTGACTGCTTTATCTATAATTTTAGAAATATATAAATGACTACTGAAGCTAATCTGTAAAAACATTTCTATTTCTTGTACGGTTATCTGGCAAAATTCATTGTGTGCTTGATACACTCTGTGCCACTAGATGGCAGCACAAAAATGTTTATGGCTATTTTAAAAGAAATTGAACTGATTAGAACTTACTATGTTGTTTAGCTGAGCTGTGGTGTTATTGAATAAAAAAGTTTCTTTGATCAGCAAATCAAGGTTGGAATAGTCAGTGATCAAAATATTGAACTTATTTTGGGGGAAGGATGATTTGTGTTCCCAAAGTGTAAGGGTATGGCAGAGGAGCAGGGATTAAAATGATGTTTACCAGTTTAGAATGAGAAACTCTGTTCATGGATTCTGATTTTTAATGGCAACATAGATAGCATGGTAGCCAGCACATGTATAAGAATACACAATACACGAACGTGGAGGTTTCGGTATCCACTTTATAAAATAAAAGAAGAGAGGAATTAAAGATAAATATTAGACGAACTTGATTGTAAAATGATTTGGCTAGGCAGGTTAGTTATTTGTCTTTCAAAATTACACTCTGCTTACAGAGAAGAAGCGAAAGAGTAATGGGACAATAAAAGTGGAGGGTCTTTGATCGTATTTGATATTAAATGTTGGTGGTGTTTTCTTAGCACAAAGAAAAACAATCGGTTATTTACGCTCTGTCACCCGCTGGGAGTCGAACCCTAGATTTTATCGTTGTAATTCTGTAAACTTACTGCTGCCCCCTCCAGTGGCACAGTGGAATGTCTGCGGACATCCAATGCTAGAAACTGGGTTTCGATACCTGTAGTGGATAGAGCACAGATAGCCCATTGTGTAGCTTTGTGCTTAACTACAAACAAAACTTACCGCTGCCCCCTTAGTGGCACAGTGGAATGTCTGCGGACTTCCAATGCTAGAAACTGGGTTTCGATACCTGTGGTGGATAGAGCACAGATAGCCCATTGTGTAGCTTTGTGCTTAACTACAAACAAAACTTACCGATGCCCCCTAGTGGCACAGTGGAATGTCTGCGGACTTCCAATGCTAGAAACTGGGTTTCGATACCTGTGGTGGATAGAGCACAGATAGCCCATTATGTAGCTTTGTGCTTAACTACAAACAAAACTTACCGCTGACCCACCGGAAGACTTTACTAATAATTTTATGTAGTAGCCTCTTAGGAAAGTTTGTTTGTTTGTTGTTAAGCGCAAAGTCACCCAATGGGTTATCTGTGCTCTACCATAGAATCCTGGATTTTAGTCAATATTATATCATGCTTTTAGTTACTTTAAATTTAAAATGACTGAACTGATTTTGATAAGCAAAATAATGGGCGACAAACATTTTAATGAATGTTCTAATGTAATTAGAAGTACATACAAAAAGTTTGAGTAATGAAACTGAGCACTGTTTTGGCCTAATACTCTAGGCCTGGCATGGCCAAGTGGTTAGGGCGCTCGACTCACAATCTGCGGGTGGAGGGGTTCGAACCCCCGTCTCACCAAACATGCTTGCCCTTTCAGTCGTGAGGGCGTTATAATGTAACGGTCAATCCCACTACTTGTTGGTAAAAGAGTAACCCAAGAGTTGGCAGTGGGTGGTGATGACTAGTTGCCTTGCTTCTTATCATTCACTCGTAAATTATGGACGGCTAGCGCAAATAACCCTTGTGTAGCTTTGCGCGAAATTCAAAACAAACCAAACTAATACTCTAAGGCCAAACACAATGCCTTTTCATCAAGCATTCTCTCAGCTAATGTTTCACACAAATTTTCAACATTATAGCGGTATGAAATAGGTTTTTTATAACGTTTGGGTGTGGTCGTTAATTAACTTTCAGTAAAGTGAAACAGCTTTGCAGTTCTGATAGATTGAATAAGTTTAGAACGTTTGCGACTATCCTAATTATAAAACACTGGTGAGATAATGTTCTGGTGCAGTGTTATCATGAATAAGTTTAGAAATTAGCAAAGGAGTTTTTAATGTTTGAATAGGAATTTGATCGTTGAAAGCAGACTGACAAAATGTGGAATACAAGCTTTAAACGTTTGCGGAAATATGGATTACTTTCTGATGGTGGATTTCGACTGAGATTGAATTGGACTTTACAGCATCACACCGGCCACAATTATATTTATTTTACAAAGGATGAGCTGTAAGGATACTTGTTCTGTTCGTAGAAAGAGCAGAACGAACACTTATGGTTTGGGATTTGACGCCCTTGGTTGCTTACTCCATGACCAAATTTGAACGGGCCCCTATATGGTTAGTAAATATTGTTTTTTTTCACTATTGATAATTAAATACGTATTATCAGCTATATTCATTAACAGTAATAGCGTTCTCACCTTAACCATCACCATTATCACAGTGATAAGATTAGTTTTTTTTATATATAAAAGTTTGTTTGTAGTTAAGCACAAAGTTACACAATGGGCTATCTGTGCTCTGCCTACCACGGGTATCGAAAACAGATTCCTAGCGCTGTGTCATTTTATAAATGACCTTTGATTAGTCGCTTTCCACTCTTCTGGTAATTATAGGTATTTGATCATATAATTGGAACCAATAAAATGATCATAGAAATTAGGCACATGCTCACCTTTAATTTGAGATACTAGTGCCATAAAAATTACAGAGTTTCACCATGTTATATTTAAACAACTTTGGAGCCTCACCACGTCAATATAGCCTACGTCGCCACGTCTAGTCATACTCTATCTCAAGACTATGCATCTTGAGAATAGCCCTACAGTGTAGTTTCTATTGCAAAAGGCTCAGTCGAAAACCTGTAATGTCTGAAATCACACTTTCCCCAGTGATTGCTTTCCACAAAACCTCTAGTATACGAGGGCAACGGTTCCTTGCGCCCATTACATTTGCATCCAACGAATTTAATGGTATGTCTTCTTATAGATTAGCATGCATATTCACAAAAATTTCGCCTTAATCTGACGCACAGAGTATGTAGGTTTCACCAGCCAAAAGTTGGAATTACACATCTCTGTCATTTGGTATTTCTGCTCTGGAATCCTTAAATGCAGCACAGTAATAATACTGAGAATAGTATGACTGCCTGTAATTTGGCCCGGCATTGCCAGGTGGTTAGGGCGCTCGACTCGCTATCTGAGGATTGTGGGTTCTAATCCCCGTCCTACAAATACTGATGAATACCTTTATCTAATTATCTTCGCAAAAGTATATATATATCAGTTGATTTTTTTAACGAAAATATTTAGCTTGCTTTTGTTAGGATGTACTTCAAAATTCGCGTTTTTCCTTATTATTAAAAGTGACACCATTAAAACGTTTCAACTAGTTATAACAAGGCCCTCGCAATTTGAGGGTCGTGGGTTCGAATCCTCGTCGCACCAAACATGCTCGCCTTTTCAGCCGTGAAGGCGTTATAATGTGATGGTTAATCTCACTATTCGTTGGTAAAAGAGTAGTCTAAGAGTAGGTGATGACTAGCTGCCTTCCCTCTAGTCTTACACTGCTAAATTAGGGACGGCTAGCGCAGATAGCCCTCGTGTAGGTTTGCGCGAAATTCAAAATTTAGTTATAACAAATACTCAATGAAGACGTAAAACAAAATTAAACTGATAAAGAAATCTTGAAGTTTTAACCATCAAAATAACCATTTTAATTTATACTAAAAATCGGAGTCTTACAAAAAAAACAGAGTACAATTTACATAAATGTGTTTCTAGTTCGTTCTATATTTCCATTAAGAATTAATAAAACTCTTAAGCTTGTTTCAAAATTTTTAAAAGAAATTGTAAAGTTACAGCAAAGGTTTAAAAATATAAGTCTGATATCCTTCCTAAAACAAATATATTAGCATGAGTTGATTTCATGCACGCATCTAATTCTATGTAAAATCTACTTTCTAGTAATAATGAATCACATGTATCCTACTTTATGTCTACTATGTGTATAATGACTTGAAGCACATAATTACTCTAGATTTCATTGTATCAAATTCAATAAATAGTATAAAAGCCTACATGAGGATCTTCACTCAAACAATATAAAAATAACTTTGTTAATTTCACTGAATGTTAGGTTAGTTAGCTTTCAATCAATAGAATAAATAAAACTACAACACAGTTGTAGAAAAATCATCGCGATGAACACAGTCTCCGAATACAAGGCTACAAAAAATAAACTAGCTGCAAGAAGAAAAAAATATGCTAATTCAGCTAATCAAGTTTATAAAGATTACCGTAACATAGGTTGGTTAAAATAATATTTCTTTTTTACATTTTCAGACCATTTATCAGTCGCCGTTGTAAGGCGTTATCAAGCATCATAAAATCACCAAATTTCTTAAATAACTCTTACATTTAATTAGGGTATTATCGGGTAAAGTAAAGAAACGGGAGTACCCCGAGAAAACCCACTTTCACTGGTAACGACCAATCCGTTACCAGTGCCCGGTTAGCGAGAAGCGGTAAGTTGGAAGGGCAAAGTGAAGTCAGATGCTGGGGGTGGATTATAGTTTAAATGATATACGGATTCTTTTGATGTTTGCCAGGGTTTTACTGGGGTGTAGGTTCAAGTTCTGGTGTGGCATTAACAGCGTGAAGTCCTCTATGTCGCTGGTTGGTGGGCGGAGAGAAAGGAATGGTTCGTCGGGTAGGTCATGGTCGGGGTAGATGTCGATTACGAGAGAGTTGGGTGGGTTTGGCGACGAGGGTGCAGAAAGTGGGACTGAGCTGAGGGGAGGGTTGTTGGTTTGTTGGCATGCGTCACTGGTTTCTAATAGGACTGGCGGCTGAGTCTGGGTACCTTTTTTCCTTCTAGTAGTTGTAGTCTGGGTCGACTTGTCTTGTGTTTCAGGAGTGGGTGAAGTTTGAGTAGCTTGGTCAAGTGTGATAGGATGGGTGGTAGAGTACTGGTTGACGGCGGTTTTCTTTTGGGTGTTGTGAAACGTGGGCTTGGGGGGTGAACTGGTAAAGGTAGAGAGTGGGTGAGGCTTCCAGTATGGTTTCTCTGCTTTGAAGTGGTACAATTCTAGAGAGCAGCCATGGGTGAGGATGAAGTCTGTAGTTATTTTGGAGGTAATGACGACTTTCATGAAGTGGGAGGGTGAACCTGTTTTTCTTTGATGTAATACTGTGTAACGCGTGGATCTTTGAATTAGTTGTGGTTTCGGGGGCTTGGGGGATTTCTTCAGGTGTAAATGATAGGTGGACGTTCCTTAAGAAAACAGTGTGGAGACTGGCATTGCTTTTGGGGGGTTGGCATGTGACGTGTTGATTTGAAGACCAAGGGGGGCAAAGGTAACGAAGGTCTTCGGGTGTCCTGGGCTGGAGAAGTATACCTCCCTGCGGAGACGACGTGTACGCTCAGGAAATACGCAGGCTTGGGGTTTGTAGCGGCGGATAAAGTTGACGGTGTCCCGCGGCGTGAAGTCGCGCGGTAGTCCGTCGATAATTACTGGCGGCGTAGGGTAGGAGACAGTCTGCTTACTGGCAGGTATCATGGTCAGAGTCGAAGTGATACGTCTAGAGGCTGTTCACCTTGGAGACTTGCTGCGGATATGAGTACAGTCCCGCACGAAAATCACTCTCTCTCCCTCAGATTTTCAAAGGCCGACGGGAGCGCTCCGGACACCGCAAGAGCCGCGGTGCTTTACGGGAACAGCATCCCTATCTCCGGGTGATCCGATCCCTTACAAAGAAAAGACAACTCTTCCCGGGAATACATGATGATTTACTGTAGCTATTGACTATTTGATCACATTAGTTTGAGATGTAAAAATTTAAGTTGCAGCTGCAGATTGTCATCGAGATTTGTTTGAGAATATAATAGGCATTTATAGTTTCTGTGTAATTAAATTCTTTATATATAATGCATGGCAATGGGCATATGTATGCCTAAACTAAGATCCAACCCCCACATTCTATGAATGTGTGAAATAAATTAAATACTATGTGTTCTTTTTTATTCCTCCATTTCATACATAATATAGAGGTTGGCTTCCTAAAGACACCAGTTGTATAGTGTAAAAAGCATTGAGTATCTACAGTTACAGTCATCTAATGTTCATTTATTATTGACTGGTAATTCCTGTTTCATCCTGTACTTAAGTTGTTTTAACGGAACATCAGACATTTGTAAAAAAACTAACTTCAAGAGATAATGAAAACATCGTGTACATTATAATTATGATTTTTTAGTTTATTAAAAACAAATAACTTAAAAAGTACCCTACACAATGCGCAATAATCCATTTAGTAATACTGCCCAGTTTTGACTGTAATACCTGCGCCCATTTTTGCTGACAGAAGAACAATAATAATAATATAAAGAAGATCAAATAAACTACTACCGAGGATCCTGATAAACAACTGTTATTGGTGAAAAGTACAAAATAGTATGGAAAGGTATTTATACAACTATTTTAAATATGGTTAAAGATAAAGTTTTAAAAGTATTAGCTAAAAAAGTGAAGTCTAAACAATTCATAGAACGTAAATTGTTATTGAATATATTATTGATTTTTAGATGAAAAAGCCTCAATCTCAATATGGAGCAGGATTAAAAAGATGTTAATTCTAATAAGGGAAATAATGTGGGATCTAATGAATGTACCTGATTATTATCGATATGATATAGAACATAAGGTAGCTATCGATGAAAAAGAGGAGACTAATTGTATATTCAACAGTAAAGGTATAAACGATAATATGTAACTTTCTGGTGACTATATTTGTCCATTTCGTTATTGTTACCTCATGTTATACTCTATACAGATCAAGAAGTTTTACTCTAAACTCTCAAGCTGAGGTTGAAATCAATTGGAGTGGTGTCGGAGTTATGAAAAATAATGTTGAGTGTAGATCAAGCACTACATATATCGTAAACACTACAACCAATGAAGTTAAAAACATTTATGTTGCTCCCCAGTTTCAAGATAAGGAATATAATCCAAATTAAAACAATGCGACTTTTGACAATCTTGATCTATTTAGAACATTGGTTAGAATTAATAATGATACATATCCTACTGAAAATTATAGTGCTTTGTTTAAAGCTAAAGAATTATATTATTCTAGATATTACTGAGAATTCTTAGCAGCTGGGCTAAATAACAATAACATAGAAACTGGATGTTTAGTAAGTTATACCAATTACGGTAGATTGTATCCAATAATGTGTTTAACTGTTTTTAGCTGATATTAATTTAAGTATTAATGACATTAAAATAGAGACTGCTAGTAAATTACAATACTTGGAAAAATAACTAATTAATAATAAATAAAGATCAAAAATTTGATGCCTAGAAAATTTAATAGAACTGATAGAAGAAAATGATGCAGTCAACACAAAAGTATGTAAATAAAAAAAATTGACCAATTCGTAGATTTTAATAAAACATTATGAACTAATTTAAGGGAATTAGAAAGAAAATCGAAATAGTCAATTGATAATATTAATTTAAATATTAATGCTTTTAATACAGAAACTGCGAGAAAATTAGAATATTTGTAAAATAATTCAATAATAGAATGATCCCTCTGCAGTAAACGATTCTGTAACTAAGTCTTATATTGATAATTCATCTAGAGAATTCTCTGTATTGGGATTTTATACAATGATAATATCTCTTGTATGAGAACATTTAATTCTCCTTTTATAGATACGGATATGGTGCTCAAGGAAGATACATATTTAAAAGCTATTATAGGATTTACAGAACGAGAGTTAAGTTTTTCTTTTAAATTAAAAATAGGTAACAGAAAAATAGAACCATTCCAAATTAAAACTGATACTCATTAATTAGAAATTACTTTTGTTAAAAATGAAAAGATTGATATAATTCCCGATACTTATGTTCTATTCAAGTCTTCTCTCGTATTCTTAGAAATACAAAAATGTATAGTCTATGTAAGTGGACGTTAATTAATGGTTTAATTGTTAAAAAAGAACATAATGACTGAATTTGTAGGACTTGCATCGAAAATTTATGCTTTAAATAAGCAAGATGATAAATTTTTTCAGAAGTCTAAGGGTGTAAAGAAATATATTGTTAAAAATAGAATTATATTCAATGAATATAAAGAATGCTTATTTGGACATAAAGAAGTATATAAAACTATGTATCTAGTAAGAAGTAAAAAAGCATGAAATATATTTTATTCGAGCTAATAAGAAAACATCAAACACGAATGATGATAAAAGATATATATTACCAGATGATATTAATACTTTAGCATTAGGCCATTTTTTTACTTGGAATGGAAAAAGCATACTTTGCCCTTAGTATTTTCATCTTACAAAAATTAGGTTTATATTAATAAAAAATATTTAAATAATTGGAAGCATTAAACGTTTTTGGTATATTTTAATATAATACTGAAACTCGTAAGCTGAGTGAGCTAGAATATAGTGCTAAAAACTCTGTCTCAGAACTAAAGAATAATCGAAACACATTATGATTATAGAATTGTTGTTGTACTAATGGATGACAACTGGGACGAATTCCAAGTATTTTACCTGATCGGGTTAGTAAAAAAATAACTGCGAAAGATATTATGGCAATAAATAAAATAAAAACTATTTTCCTTGTTTATAAAGGAATGGAAGATTGTGTAAATAATAAAAGAACTCATATCATTGAATTTGGTGTTTCTTAAAATGTTGATCTCCCAAGGTGGAAAAATTGGGTAGGGCAACAAAACCGATTACACATGCCAGCGATGGTTTTATTGTCTTGAATTTTTACATGTTCTACAGTAATGCCTGTACTCTGAATCCGAAAATAACACATAAGAAAATTAGGCTTTGTTTCTTACTAGCACTATTTTAGTTTCTTCCTTTGCATCTCTTGGTTTATTTTTTCTTACTCACATCTACCTTTATTTCTTCTGCTAAATTTATATCTTTTATATTTCTTGCTAGAAACCTTGTTAACAGGTCCTTTTTTTTGTCCATCCTTGCACACCTGTTTTCCATAGTTAGGATTATAGCACTCATAATCATTGGGGTTCTGTAAACTCCACAATGGCTAAAACAAGAAAGGTGGCCGATCCCTCCAATAATGCTCTTGACACATAGTGCTGTAATCCCATAATTACCTTGGGACAAATCAAAAACCACCTGCTTTCTCACCTCTCTCAACCCCAACCGATTCTTACGCTGAACTTCATAACAGAGAAGATAAGAAGAAATCGAACCTCGTGTTTGCTATTGAGTGAACGTGTAATGTGTGTATAGTTAATCTAACAAGGGTTGTACATCTTGTATATATCTCTGTATTTTTCGTTTATTTGTGCGTACTTGCAACTGTATTAAAGAGTTTATCTTTTACTTATGTATCATTCCTTTGTTAAGTTATATATTTCCTTTATTCAAAGATATATTTGTGCAGTATTTGTTTTGTTCAAAGATAATTTAATGAGATTTTTAATCTTAATTTCATTGCTTAAGAGTGTTTTTATTGTACTGTATTTTTCGTTCTTTAAGGACTGTGATACCTGTGTTGCGTTTAAGTGTTTTGACGATTAAGAAATAGCTAATGCAATCATTGAATAGAATGAATTTAAAAAGCATTAATCTTAAAATTAAAATCCATTGATATTTATTTTATTGTGACAGGAACGAGGTTTCATCCGAACATACGGCGTAACATATTATTCGCTACTGAGAAGATCATTCTGGGGACCAGAGTTTGCAAATAAGTCTTAAAATAATTTAAGAAAACATTCGGAATTCTGAAACGTTATCATAAT
Organism: Limulus polyphemus; assembly: GCF_000517525.1. Classification (NCBI taxonomy): domain Eukaryota; kingdom Metazoa; phylum Arthropoda; class Merostomata; order Xiphosura; family Limulidae; genus Limulus; species Limulus polyphemus. The sequence goes on from NW_013666793.1 coordinate 58,952, forward strand.
CTATGTAGCTGTATTACCCTCTGGACACTTGCTAGAACTGAGTAATTAAAAATAAAACTATTGTTGTTTAAGATATGATAAGTCACATTGCATTTATAGATGTAATTACTAATAATAACCCCCGAGTGAATGTGGAGAAGAGTTTATTTCAACCATACTATATCTGCTATATATGAATCCTTTTGTTCTATACTAGTTTTCTTAAAACGTAAACGTTGATAAAGAATAAGCTAATAATGAAAACGCTTGATTTGCATCACTTGAAATGTTTATAGTTATGAACATGGTATAGCAATATTAAGTAAAATCGCATTGCCTTCACAACTATAAATAGTTATCTAATCAATCCGACACGTGACTTATATTCATCAACATCTTAACATATCAAATGCATATAGACGCTGTCTTGCGAAGAATTTTTCTGATTTTTTAAAGCTAGAACTTTACTAAAATTTTTCTTATAACCTTTTTTTAAAAACATTTTCACTGAATGGAGCGAATTAATGTGGTACTTCTCTGGTGTAGCCGACACTAATTAACCAAATTTAATGTTTTAATATATTGATATACTTCTTAGAAACTAGTAATTATTTATATTGCGATACTAAAACATCAACGAGTTGCTTAGTACAGAATAGATATAGCTAACACTAAAGTTAAATGGAGGTAATGAAAAAAACTGTTGATTTAACAGTTTAAGCCTCCCATCGCCATCCTTGTATCTTGGTATACATCACTCGAATATAGCTTGACTTCTTCATGTATAGTGATTTACTCCACTTCATAAGTTGTTCCTGAAAACGTTGGCATTAACTTCAATGACACGTTGAACTCCATGTTATTGTTTATTTCTAAAATAATATTCCATTTAAGTTGTTTTGCTTTTACTATTGCTTCCAATTGTGTTATCTTCACTTTTCAACACATGTATTCTAGAAGAACGTAGATGAAACACAAAATAGAATAAAAATTTAGCATGTTCAAAACTGACAGACTAGTCCGTTAATGAATATTTTTTTATATTGTATGATATACATATAAAATATCAATATATTTTTTTTCTTTTCTTCTGGGATTAAGTTTTCTTTACGCTTTAAACACAACACACTGGCTACCAAAGGTAGATTTGCTCCAACTGAAAAGTGATTATATTATACATACTTCTATTAGTACATGCTAAGAAAAAAAGCTGTGAGATAATCGCGCCAAACATAATCTGATCTCGCAAAAATAACACAGTTTCAATAAAGGTTTTATTTAAAAACATGAGGAGTACTAGCAGTGTTTATCTTTATTCTATAATTCTTTATGCAGTAAGTTTTAAGCATTAGTTGAAAACAACTCTTGGCGATAATTAAAATTTCAAAGTATATCTCCTCAGCCAAACTTGTACACCAACTTATAGTATAGTCCACTCGCCGACTCTGTAGCTGGTAAATGCTGCTGACCACGCTCGTTTACTTCTACCGTGGTATACCTACGGGGACTTTCCTTTATTATGTCATCCTGGAACAACATCTTCAGGATTTCCTATAGCCTTTCTACGTAACGTTGACACTTTTCTGATACATCGTAACGTCATATCGACATGTCTCTGACATCTAATGATATTTCCACAACTTTGACTGATGCTGGGCTTCCACCACACGCTGTTTACTTGATTTTTTCTTCTATACTGGATTAATTACATTCACAAATTCTGAACATCTAACTACTCTTTTATCTAAAGGTCTTTTAATGGTGAGCTATTTCATCTCAGTGTCAAACTACCTCGATCTAAATTTCATCTCCTCCAAACAAATCTTCACCAACATCTCGTTTGCATCTTGAACCAATTCAAATTACCCAACTCCCTTATAGGTGAAAAAAAAAATTAGTATACATGAAACCATATCTGACACAAAACTCCTCAGACATTAGATCATGACATAAGCAGTACTCTTGGTCCTGTTATTTTTTTCAGACTAGTGTTAGGTCCCAAAATATAGCCATCAAACAGCTCCTGACGTTCAGTTAGATTTTTCTGACAACGGAGATGTAGTAATTGATGTTACTTCTTCATTAGAAGCTACTCCTGAAAATTTCAGCTAAGTCTAGCTCTCCTCAAAAATTCCTCCAAAGACTTCACTCGCTCCAAACTAGAACTTTGTTATAAACCTGTTTTCATTGAGTTGTTAAATTTCTTCTAAAATTATCTTGACTACCAAATATGGGAGAATAGCATATTAATATAACATTGTTTTCCTACGTCATGGAGAGAAGAAGAGGTATAAACAGAGCCTGGCAATCCTAGGTCATCTAGCATTGGCCTTAAACACGACATGTATTGAATCCAGTGGTAATGTTTTTATGCATCTATGAGTATATGTTTAGTAACAGTACTTATTCATCCCATCATTCACAATATGGTTAATATACCCACCACAATCAAATTATAAATTATATAATTCGTTTTGTTCTGTATATCACTACAAAGAGGAGTTTAATGTTCTCTTTCATATACATAGTTGTACGCAATTGCTATGAACTATTCATATGAAACAATAATGTAAAAATACGAACACAAATAATAATAAGATCCCATGCAATTAGGAGGAGCAGGATTTTTCGTTCGTTTTAAGATACAGATTCTTCTCGAATATTTCCTTTTTAACTTGCTTTTCTGCCACATTTATCAATCATAAAAAATCTAAATTTTGAGAAATTGAAAAGTCTAATATTTAATTTATTTATAAATCGATTAAGCCATATAGACTAGATATGAGAAGTAAAAAATATATTTATTTTTAACATACAAAAAAAATGATGAAGTTACTACATTTTTTTCGATATAATGGTTTATATGTAGATCATTTTGTTACCGTTTTTCATCAACATACAGTAAAAGTTGTGAAAATTGCTTCTAGTGACATTAAGCGAATTTAATACTTTACTAATAACTTTCCAAACATCAACTTATTTCCATGTGAAGCTAATAAAAGCGTCACATCATACGTTTCAGATTTTATTTGCATACGTATCATATACAAAATTAAGTTGCAATTTCTATTTAGGTAACAATAATCGTCTTACCTTGGCTAAGACTAACGTACAACTTGATACTGTTTTAGTTACACACTACACTACAGCTTAAGCTTAACTCAAAAATAGCTATAGTTAAGAACTTAGATAGTTTTGATAATTATACATAAATACCAACAACGAAGGTTCTTATACACCCAAATGTCAATTTTGTTACAAAATTAAAACAACAATAACAACAAGTAGTATCAGTATACCAATGAATGAATAATTTCATAGATTAGCCTCTGTTGAAAAGAGCAGGGCATTCACAATAGCAGGCGAAAGGAAAGGTGTCAAAAAAAGTTCCCAGATGAGGCGAAGACGGGTCCCACGCCAAAAGAGTGTGATAACAAGTCTTTAAACGACACGTAGCTGTAGAGAATAAGGCACCAATTCGGAAGCACACTCTTGTAGAAAAGCTGTAATAAAGCATATGATTCCTATCAATAAAAATATCTTTCTATTGAATATTTCAACTGATGAAAACTCTAAAATTAATAAGCAATCAACGTAATTTACTCTTGGAAAAGTTATTTGCAGGAAGTTAGTAAGGTACTCAGAATACACCTGAATTCCAAATGACTGCTGAAATTACAATTAGAGAAGAAGAGTTTACATTCGCAATATATACAAAATATTATTCTATAATGAATTAGACATTCAAATGGTAAACTGTAAGAATGAATACGAAGTTGAGTATGTTACGATTCATAATAATACTTCATCAAAGTCATGATAATCTTATTAACCAAATAAACTCGGAGAAAAAAAAGGTACAGCAGGTGAAATTTAAAAGAAAGACAAATTCTTTTATTTTTTTCAAGCAATTTGCGAGTCAAATAAATTAAGAAAAAAAATGGGTAAATATTTTGTTTCTTCATTTTAAATAATAATTTCATAAAATTAGAAATAATAAATAAAATTACATTTTTATATTAAAACGATGCTACATAGTGAATTAATTTAAACCTGATTAATTCATTAGAAAATAATTACAATTTTATGAGATATCAATATGGTATGCAATTTTATTGAATATCTTTCCCTTATCAAAAACTAGCAGAGACACACAAAACATTTGCGGCTAAATTAGTATATTTATTGCAACAGTATTTCTTTAAATACGGGATTTCTAGAGTAATACAAAATAATTCTAATCACATACACTGAAATCTGTAACACCACTTGTCTTAGTCCTAACATTAGTTAAGCCTTTATTAAGTACGGCCTATATTCGATAAAGAGATAAATTAACACTATAACTTGTGTACGTTTTTTGCTTCAGTTCAATTAGGGCTAAACCTTACCACACTTAATGCTATGCCCCCCAGTAGCACAGCGGTATGTCTGCGGACTTACAACGCTAGAAACCGGGTTTCGATACCCGTGGTGGGCAGAGCACAGATAGCCCATTGTGTAGCTTTGTGCATAAATTCAAACAAAAAAAAAACTTAATGCTATCAATAAATAATATTCTAATATTATTGCACGACCTAACGTTAAACCCTTTTAAAGACTTTGATAAGCTTTTAATACGTTGTATAAAATGTATATTAAAGTATATTTTCGTACTTTCTGGTGTAACTCGACAACTTGACAAAGATACGTTTTCAAATTGCGAAAAATGTGCAATTTTTTGTATATTTTAGTCCAAATATATTTTTAATTTTCGACCAATCGGGGACTACTCGCTTCAAATTGACAAGAAGCCAAACTGCTTAAATTACGTAATAAGTTGCTATCACATCTTTGTGTGACCGAGAGACAGACAGACTGATACACTCTGTGTTTTATAGTATTAGTTAGTTCAAAAAACATTGTATTAGCAACAGAAATGTTGATATAATATTAACCAAATGCAACTTGCACAAAACATGGGAAAGAAATTATATTATATTAACTAAAAGAATATTAACTTTGCAAAATTAAAGATCATTCATATATACTTAATGAAGAAAATTGCATAATCACATATGATTTTAAACGGTATCCCTATTTTACTTAACATTTAGAAACTTCGTACGGCTTTTGTTGAATTAATAATATACCTTAAAATATTATAAAAAATACAAGTAGATATTGTAGCAGTATTATCTATTTAATAGTCTATTGTCTAAGTGACTAAATTCCACTCCTTCGTTGCAGCCCCCCAGTGGCACAGCGGTATGTCTGCGGACTTACAACGCTAGAAACCGGGTTTCGATACCCGTGGTGGGCAGAGCACAGATAGCCCTTGTGTAGCTTTGTGCATAATTGAAAACAAACAAACCTTCGTTGCACCCGTATGTCAGCTTTAGTTTGAGCACAAGAATGTAAAGGTTTTAGTAGTAAAAAAATATTCCGTTTGTTGGACCAAACGAGATGTGTTATAGTACGAGTGGACAATGTCTAAAGTTGGAGATAATTTAATTTAGCGTAAGCTTAAAAACAACTGTGCTTTTTAACTGAGCAGTATAATGTGTTCAGCAAACGCCAATGAATGGTTCGATCTTGGGTCACATGACCTGATCAGCTGCTAGAAAACACAAACAGCATGGATGCGCCCATTGTCGCGCCGTATCTTTATCACATACGAGAAAAGAAAACGAAGAGAAGTTCACAAGTTTTACAGAAGGCAGTTGAAAAACCGCGTTTCCTGCGCTAAAGAGTGTAAAGACTTAGATATTGAGTTGAAGAGCACTATTGCCCAACAATAAGAGTCACTATGGAGTACAGTAGCGGAGACAAGTAGTTTCCATCAGTTCTTATACCACCGCCGTTGCTATCAATAACCTTAGTATAAGCAAAGTCACAAAAAGAGATTTCGATCCACAGTTAACGGTAAGTTATTCTATTTAGCATAACATTTCCACACTATCCGTGTCCTAATTTTTAAAAACCAGAAGATTCACAGTAGGCATAGACCTATACAGCGCTGTGGCTTACCCTAGCCTGTTCTCTTTTCTGATAGAAATGTACTTCTTTAAAATCGTATCACTATAGCACAGATCATTTTATAATATAAAAAAAATCAGTATGTTTATTTTAATTTATTTACTTTATTTTTTCACTTATATTCCAAGAAGTAACCAGTCACCTCTTCCGAAAAAAGCTCAGTAGAAATGCAACCCTGGATAAATCAAAACAATCATCTTGCCACGCAAGTGCATCATTCACCTCTCATCGTCACTAAATAAGTTGCGTGACCAGTCCGGTTTAAAATTATTCAGTTGCAAAGATCAGGAAGCAAATGACAGGAAGAGTAGACCATGTCTTACCATAGATGCTGAATCAAAATATAAGAGGTCAGCAGTTGCCAAGAAGGATTAAAATCTTTTGTTCTTAATAACAGACACTGACCTCATTACAAGTAAAGTATGCTACCACAAGACATGTTATGCTTCATACACTTCATAACATGGAAATACTGAAAACTTAGCAGAAGATGAGGAAACTTTAAATGGTGCTGCACAGCACAGATATGCTTTTGAGGAAGTTTCGAAGGAGGGTGAGGCCACTGTCATCAGCAATGTACAGATGCTTGCAAGTGCTCCTCACTAAATGGGTCACTAGATGAATATGATGACACCATGGGTGACAATGAAAACGAAGAAAAAGTTTCCTATTTTTCTACCAGTATATGATGAGATAATATGCAGTCTCTTCCCACTCCTTTTGAAACATTGAATATGTACTACAAGTTACACAAGAAGAGTTGGCTACTTCAAAACTGAAAAAAAACACACACACACACAAAGAAACTAAATATACTTCTGTTTTGAAATTTGGTTGCTATAAAAGCTCTTACTGCAACTTATGAACTCACTGAAGCCGAAAAGATGTTCATATTTTTTTAACAAAATAAGATGTTCTAGACGAAATCGAACCAAACATTGTCTAAATTTTGTATAAATCATTAGTTAATAGTTTTGGTCTTTGACATCTTTTCATTTTTAAATGCCAACTTTTATCATGATCATGCAGATCTGCAAGTTTAGAAAAAACAAGGCGACGATGAAAAAAAATATATTGAGAGAAATGTTAAATCAGTTGACGTGTTTTATCCAGAAAACATAGATGTAACATTTTGAATTAATAAACTTGACCTGTGAGGCAAATCAATAGCATTTACTTTATCTTTCCAAATTTTCTATTTTTACAGAAACCATTTCTACTATCAAGTGGGACACATTTGAGACTGACCCGAGGGCTCTGGGTTGTTAACTATTATCTAGGACAAATGAATACAGCATGATAAAGAGCCATCCCGAATTAATTATATTTTGTACTTATACTGAATTTTATTTTGGACAGTTACTGGGAGGATTGGTAACCAGTGATCATAACTTTTCAAGGTAAATTCGTAATAAATATGTATTACAAAGGGCAAACAAGTTGGAAACATAATTATTTTGGGTAACATGACATTAAATGAGTGTGAAGTGAGTATTGCTGGAATATGCGTGCTTACATTTTTTAAAACCAGTTTTCCAAAACTATTTACTCTTAAAATATCACCTCTCTGATTGTCCAACAATCGTTTTTCTGTAGCTAAAGGGTGTTTTTCCCTAACCCCAGCAACCAAAAAAAGCTGCGGGAGGGTTGCAATGAAAGTCATTTACTGGGCCTTTTTTGGGGACTCATCCGATAAACTATAAGAATTGTTATGTAAAATGTCTAGGGATGTTATGACTAACCCCGTTAAAGTAACTATCTATCAACAATATGCATCGAATCCAGTGGAGCTTCCAAAAATATAGACACATTAAGAAATATCCTATTAGCTTAAAATTTAAACCTTTCTCTGTTTGTTTTAGAGCAAAGCTACATTGGATTATCTGCCATGTCCACTACGGAAAATCGAGCCCCGAATTTTAGCGTTGTAAGTCCGTATATTTTCCGCTGACCCACCGGGGGATAAAATCAAATCTAGAGACGAAGTATAACACTTCTTAGCACGATATGTAATATTCCGTAAGAATAAGTATAATATACTAGTCGTATGTAAGAATAGTTATTTTAATTTGTTTCCTCAATAAACAAATAGAGCGGGTATGTGGCCTAGTGTATTTTTTGTTGTTGTTTTTACTTTACAACTTTCCTGGTGTGTTCAAAGTGCATAAATATAATAAAATGGATTTATACAACAGAGATTGTTAGAGTTTCAAATGCAAAACCGGATAAAACTCATTAGCAAGCCAGTATGTTCTTTATCAGTAGTCTTTCAGGTATCTGTTACACAGATGCTTGCGATTTTCTTAACAAATGTTAGAACTTTGTACGATATTGAATTTATAAAATGCTTCCAACATTTCACCTTCCTAAGCAAATATTTGCCCGCACCTTTTATGATATTATACCATATCAATACCAATATAGTATCATCTTGTAGAATTGAGGTTCATAGTTCATACAAAGTATCATCATTCTCTGTGTTCTGAAAACAAACAAACGCTTAAAATTCGATTTGACTTACCTGCAACGAGCTTCAACGTAACATTGTTGTGAATGAGGAAGATCCTGAACAATGTACCGCAGCTCTTTGTCTGTATTGTATAGGAAGTAAGGAGTGCGTAAAACGAAGGCAGTTTCCACGCATTGACTAAACAAAGAACCTAAAGTTCTCCTGAAGAAAGAAACCGAATAAATAATTTATTATTTCAATATCAAAAATCAAATTGAAATAAGTTCGATACAATTTTAGAAGAAAGAAGTTTGAATGTTTTTCATCAGTTGTATTCTGCTTTGTGCGTGTTATTTATAAAACTACTTTCATTATGTAGTTTAGTTAGTTTTTCTTTCTTTGCCACACAACACTAGGAACAGATACTTATTTATTTCGGATAAACATATATTAATTAATCATAAATATATAAATGATTGCTTGAAATAAGTGCAAAATTGCAGAATATTTTGTGGACCCCAACCTTTGGAGACAGAAGGTTCCATTTCCAAACACTCCTTGTAAAATAACATCGTTAGTAACGGTCATATAACCCGTTATCATAACCTTTAATATCTAAGTTAATAGAAGCTAGATATCCACCAGCGAATTTCATATTTGTTACCCAACTCTTTGTTTCTTTTCTTCAAAGTTATTTTGTTAGGCGATTTTCTCATTGTAATCGCTATTTACTTTGAATAACAATTGAGTGAGTGATGAATAGTAAATGACAGAAGACCTTGTATTTTTTCTCACAACTCTTTGTTCCTCATATATATCCAATATAATAAAACTAGGAATATCGTCAACGTGTGCTACGCACTTCCGCTAGCGTCAAAGTTTAACACTCTAAGCTCAAAGATTTTAAATTGTTATCAAAAAAATAAACGTTAAACTGATTTATAAGCAGAATATTATTATGTTTAATTACGCTTCATAAAGATATTTGGCGCATTATATTGTGGTACAAAAAATAAAGTATTCAACTTGTAAAATACTGAATGAGTCAAAATTGTATGTGAACAAATATATTTTTTGATAAAGATTGTCGTCGTGGAACTACTAAATGCATAAAGTGATATATAACTAAGAAAATAATGGAACTGTTTAGCTCAACTTACTCCTTCCTGGTCAAAGGTCGTAAAGTGGTACATCGGCTGACCCCAGACGGAAGACGAGGTAAAGTCGGGAAATGGTGTTGCAACTCCGTCCTGAAATGTATAATCAGAGATTAAGTTCCTAAAACTATTGGTCACTAAATAAAGAACATAAAGGTGTTATATACAACAAAATGTTTACTGGTTTTATCAAAACAATGACTGATACAACAAAATGCTGACTGTTGATGTATTTACTTAATTCCCAAGTATTTCCATAACTAGATCTATAAAGCACCTTTATTAACATGCATAACTCTTTTTATAACGTAATTATTATGATATTTTCAAAATAACTTAATTATCAATGCTATGAATATTCTCAAAATTGTGACGGATTTACTATTATATATTTATTTTAATATCGATATTTGTTTAAGTTAAATTTATATTTAGAAATATACATAATTTTTACTGTTAGATTTGTATTGCGAAATTTCCACCTATTCTGTAATGTTGTAGAAGATTCTTGAGTGTAAGAAACAACAATATATGTGCGTACGTAAATGCTAGTGTAGCGTCAGTATTGTTACCTAAAACTGAAATTTCGAAAAACTCTCCACACGCCTATAAATATAACCAACGTGACGCGCCAAAAAACAGTATATGTTATTTGTTTGCTATAGTTGTTATACTATAAACTTCGGAAGCTATAACTGTGATTGATATAACGATTATTAATCGGGAAACTTCAGATATTTGACCAGGAACATTTATAAATTTCGAACATTACAAACCATTTAACTTCAGTGAATTCACATCTGACTTTTTATGAAAACATTACCTAACGTCATCAGTGGAAAAAATCGGCCTATGATTAGTGAAGACTCCAGAGCTAGCTAGCTCCCTATTAAGTGAATTGTACCTACGTCAACTCGAAATTAACTCGCTCATCGTGAATTCTCGTTAAGATATCAAGGAAGTTCCAGACTAGAAAGAAGACTCGAT